>NW_015170898.1:843376-865876 GCF_001447785.1 Gekko japonicus | reverse complement strand
AAATCCTATCAAAGGAACAAACCACCGTTATCTGCAAATAAAGTTGCCAAAGGGGAAATTTATTTTTTCATCATTTATTAGTCTTCAAGAAATATATTACTTGGAGCAGAATAAAAGATGGTGGTGTTTTTTAAAACAAAAACAAAAAACCCACCATAGTAGTTTTCTGGTGACTTAAGACAATGGTCAACAGTTTACCTGTGCTTGTGAAAGGACAAGAATACAGTATGCTGTGAAGCTGTCATATAAGTTATTTGGAGCAGATGTTATAGAGCAGAGAGTGTTACCACATAAATTCAGTACATGTTTATAACACATTATGAAACTGAAGCTGAAGACACTAAAGGTGTCTAGGGTTGCCAGGCAGCTGCAGGGAGGGCTGGAGGGGGTAGTATCACAAGCATGATGATGTCATTACTGGGGGAAACCCAGAAGAGATGGCAGTCGCTCTAGGAATAGCTGTAAACTCTATGGTTTCTGGTGATTCCTAGTGCTACTGCTGTCACTTCTGGGATTTCCCTGGAAGTGAAATAATGTCCATGACACCTGTGAGTGTTAATTTTGGCAGCCCTACTCTGAACAGGAGACACTGAAAGCCATAATTGTCCTGGTTTGATCCTCTGAATTATTTTCTTCAGTGGTATAATATTTCCGTTTTGTGTGCCTTGTTAAAACCCCTTTCACTGGAACTTGCAGTGGCTTACAGAGACCTCCCTGTTATTTGTGCAGAATATATCCAAAGGACAAACCAACTGGCAATAATGATACCATGTACTATGCTAATATTTTACTATTGACTGCCCAGTGAAAAGGAAATACATTACAAACAGTTGCTCATCACCTGTTTATTGGAATTAATTCAGACCAATGAGGGAACCAATATAGGCAACCTGTCCAGCCAAGAAGATAAGGGATGTGATTTATTGGTCAAGGCAAAGGTATCATGGCGGTAGCAGTTGCTTGGCCATAAGGCAGAACCATGGCTTTATAACTCTGGATACAATACTATGTTCTGCATACAGCTGAAGAAGCAATGCACTGTAGGTACATTTCAGAATTAAATTGTAAATGCAGCCTTAGAAATAACTATCTGTGGCAAATTGCCTCTAGTTGATTTGCATTATATGACTAATCTTGATACTAATTTTTGGCAAATACTGAAAGTTTCACAGATCATCATACCACTGGATCCAAAGCAGTACTTCTGCTTGTACAAAAGGGAACCTGCCTCTCAGTCTGTAACTCCCTTTGCCTGTCTTGACCCTCAGGTGGCCTGAAAGGTCACAGAAGATAGAAAGGAGGGAAAGATCTACTTCTTGAGTAAAGTGGAACTCATGGCTTTTTGGAGCTAACCTATAGATTCTCAGAATACTATACTGAAAAAGTAGCCAAATTCCAGGGAAATGCAACAGAATTACCTTCTCCGCAGGTGAGGAAGAACAATGTTTGCTACCCTGAGGTCCTTGGAGGAAAGGAGGAATAAAAATGTACTAGGTCAATTACACTGCCATTATCTGAAACGTCTCTTATATTCATCTAATGTAGAACCATAACATGGAACCAGAGTCTTGGTCATCTAAAAATCTTCTTCCCTGTTCAGGTAAAAGAAGGGTAGATCTTATATATAAAAACTGGAAACAATTACATATTATGCAAGTTAATTTTAGTGCTGCACACCTTAAATTACAATTTGTGACAGTCAGCATTTTTGTTCACAAATGTTGAGTCTTGATAGCAAAATATGGCTGTGACAAATAACTTGGTTATTACAATTCAATGGCTTGTACTGTAAACTGAATTGTATACCTAGAAATGTAGTTTTACAAAATGTTAATGCTTTTTAAAATTTCAAATATGATTATCTAAATGTGGAAAATCTGCCCAGTTTCTAATTCAGCCTGTTTTTCATTTTAGAACCACTGTTTACTGGGTAGTCTGATTTTGTGAAATATTAGAAGTCCCTTTAAGAACACTGATAAGCTTCTTGCTTGTCACTTTGATGCAATGCAACCGACATAGCATTTATGCGTAAAAGAAAAAAAAAGTAATGAAAAAACAACAACTGAGTGAGCAGTTGCAACGTGTTGCCAGACACTTTCTCTCTATCAACACAGTTGGAGAACCTTCTGTTTCTTGCGCTAAAGGATATTAGCATAATGTCAAGCTCTCACCTTTAGGCTATTGTATAAAATTAAGCACTTGGTTTAGTATCTTGTTGATAAATGGAAAGATTGAAAGTACACAAACATTTATTACACTACAGGTAATTATTTCAAAGTTCTCTTAATGGCTCCAATGATGAGACTAGCTTGAAAACCCAAATAAAGAAGATTGATTAATCTGCCATTCTATTTAGTAGATGAGGCCTTGATGTTACAAAGGTGCTTATAAAATGCAGCTCCTTCAGTGCTGGGGGGCATGAACAAGAAGTTCTTCCTATGCCTTCTACAGGAAGCACAACTAGAAGTACTTCCTGTACAATCTGGTACAAAAATGGAGGTAATATTGGCTGGTAAAGCACTCTGTTTGCCACACTCTTTATGTCAATCCTGCTACTCCATTGGGATTAGGAATAATGATAAGGATTGGCACAGTCCCTGTCTGGTTTGAGGGTGTCAGGTGTGCTGATTCTACATGCCACTTACTCATAACAGCACTGGGGTTGCTATACGAGACAGCCATCTGGAAGCATCCTAAGATGAAAATGTTTGTATCACATATGATTGGTGTTCTATGAGGAACTCATTGTTGCATGAAATTATATTTTCCATATTTATACTGTATAATACCTGGCCAGTTCCAGATGGTGGCAAGGTTGGGTGTTTGACAGGAGGACCCCAAATCAAGAGCGTCCCCCCCATGCTGCCCTTCTCATTTTGTACAGAGTACTTAAGCAGTTCAGAAACAATACAAGAGAATTCTTGGTTCTGCATAACCTGCCGCTTCCAGATCAGAGTGCCTTGCCTGGAGCTTGTAAAATCCTAGAGGCATGTGAAGATTTTAAAAACATTAAAGAACTAGGCATGTTTAACTCAATGTCTGTTCCTCCATGGATGTAGAAAAAAGGTATGGCTAAAAGTGCATTTATGGATTATTCTTTTTGCCATTATTTGTCTATGGATGTATTCCGCCTCTCGTCATTGGTTTTTAAGGCTACTTCCAGATAAAATGCATGAAATTATAATTCAATAAAACCATACAATTACTAAAACACAAGCCAAATCAATACATACCTCTCTACAACAATGAAAGCAAGGTCACAGCAACAGAAGAAAATCAAAGGTCGGAATAAATGGAGAAATCTTAGCCTGCTGTGTGAAACTGAAAACACTGGGTGCCAGACAAACAGCTGGGTGAAGACTAAGCATTCTACAGACGCGATGCAACCATCTATGTAATGGTGGGGGCTGAAACAGTGACTCTGCACATTGGTGTGGATCCTACCACCTTGTCCTCTAACTCCACTGAATAGAGTCAGAAGACATTCTCCAGCCTAAGGAGACTTCCCTCAACTTCAGTGACTACTGCTGGAGGGAGGCTCCTTGAAGGATGGTTGGATCCACCCAAGTATATCAGTTCTTGGGCAGGTTCATACAGGAACACTTTTGGGGCCAGAACCAATGCAATAACACCATGTTGAAATACCCTAAGATTCTCATTATGCCAAATTCTGTCCCTGGTACCCAATTTCTGCTGTGGAATCATGGAATACACAGAATCTTGTGGTGACTGAATGGAGGCTGTCCATGTGATTCCTTTATTTTTTTAATTTCCAGATTTCTTCATGACCATCAGATTAGATCCTTCAGAGCAACAGAGGCACCTGTAGATTCAAAATTTAGTGACAAAGATTGCTGGAGGTAATCATGAAGGAAGGTTTGACCATAGTACATGTAGAAAGATTCCTTTTTGCAGGGATGAAACCTTAGCATAACTTTTTGCAGGATTCCTTAGCATAACTTAAACTGGGAACTATCTTGAAAAGAGAAGACAAAAATTTCAGCTGCATATATATAGTCAGATTGCTCTCTCTCTCTCTCTCTCTGTGTGTGTGTGTGTGTGTATGTGTGTGTGTGTGTGTGAAGTGCCATCAAGTCACACCTGATTTATGGCAATCCAGCAAGGGGCTTTCAAGGGAGCTGAGAAACAGGTGTGGTTTGCCATGGCCTTCCTCTGCAGCATCTTCTTTGGCGGTCTTCCAAATGCTACTTAGCTTCTGCAATCTGATAGTATCAGGCTATACCATGTAGCCTTCCCTCTCAGATCATCAGGGGGGAAAATACTTAGCTCTAATATGTACCAAAAAGTGAAATAATTTGCTAGTGGAAGTTGTAGAAGATCCCTTATTAACAGTCTGTCATTTGAGCTAGACATCCATGAAGAATATTTTAGGTATAGGCAGGGGTCGTTTCATAGAAAAAGAGCTAGGGGAACTCATTAGCATAACTCATTAGCATATGCCACACCCCCTGACATCATAAGGCCCGGCGGTGGACCTGCAAGGCCAGCGGGAGTGCGAGGAAGCCCCGCCAAGGCCTTCCCTGGCCCCAGGAAGGCAGGGGTGGAGAGAGATGGGGAGGAAGCAACTTACCCTCCCTCTTCTCCTGCCTCCTCCTGGATGAATGAGGGCCGGAAGCGGGGCGGCCGGAAACAGGGGGTGTGGCTTCGTCGTGTGCCCTGCCTCCCACACCTCACCCGGGGGAATGACCTCTGGGTATAGGTTCTCAGAAGCCTGTCTCCAGACAAAAAGAACACTAGCTGGCTTCAGTTGCCCTGAGGAGCGAAGGCTGACTGGTTGCAGAAAACTGGAACAAATCACACAGTGACAAGACTGCAAAAAACTATAATGCTGGCAAGTCCACACCTTTCTGTTATGGATATGCTAGAAGGCATTCCTTCCGTAAGTTGCCTTGACTTTGCTTTTTATTACTTAGACTTCCTTCACAAGATAATGTCATTCTCAGTCCTTATCCTTAACATTGACTTTGCAGATGCTGATTATTTCAAAAATCCATTGCACATTTGTTTTTTCATTGGTAGGCATGCTAATGCCAAGGAGTCTCTCCTCTTAAAGATGTAACAATTTAAAAAGCCCACAGTGGTTAAAATTCTACCCCAGCAGCAAGCAGAAGTCTAGCCAGGCCAGGCAATCTTGAAGCTGCCTTTGCTTAGCCAGCATCAGCGTTGGACAAGCCCACTAGTATGCAAGGTGTGAAGTGACAATACCTATTCCCCTAAGATCCTCCTGCAGGTCTGAGCTAAACCCACAAAGTCTTGGCCAAAAAGAGAGAGCTATCTTGGGAAGAAGCAACTTGGACTGGAAGCAATGTCCTATCTAAAAACAGACATATCCCTCATCATTAAGAAGGTAAACAAATTATTAATACTATTGTGTTGTGTAAAGTATATGTGAAGTATGTGCTCAATGTGTTTGGGGGAAATTTATTTCCATGATAATGCTCCTTGGGAATCAGAGACTGTGGAAATCAACGTGTGACACCACGGCATAGCTTCCAATTGCATACCCAGAAGTAACATCATAATGTCCTGTGATGCTGCCCCCACCATTTTTGTTCCTGCTGCTCCATTAAGCAGCAGCAGGAGCCCAGAATTGGGGGGAATACCCTGGCAGCCCTAATAATTGCCTTTGTCCCCCCCTCCCCCCCCACAGCCCTGCAACATAATATCCAACCCAAAAAAAATAGAAGTAACTCAGCATGTTGTGTGACACTGAAGGAATCCTCCTGATCTCTATGGTAAAAACAATAGAGATCAGGAGGATTCCTAGAGCATCATGCAATGCGCTTGCATCACCTTTTTGGGAGGAGGGGCCAGAAATACCATTGCAAGATTGCACACCACTCCCATTTGTCTCTGCCCCTCCAATCTTCCCACTGGTTGCCAGCCACCCTATTTGGAGCACACTGTCTGTATGGATTTTGCTCAGGTCATGCTTTTGTTGTGGGAACTGCTCATGTAGCATGAACCAGTGACAATTTATCCCAACTATACAGCCAACACCTTTCACTTGAGCAGTATAAATCAAACCATCAGATATTTATTGTTTGTCAAGTTTCTGAAGGTTCTTTTTTTAAAAAAAATAACAACATTGCCCTCAGATTCTAGGAGAAGTTGTTGATTGTCTGATTTGCTGTTATTATTTAATAATATATGGTGCAGATCCAAGTCAGCATTTAGACAACCTCGACAATGAACCATGATTCTTGGCTGGCAGGCCTGTTGGAAGATGGCAGGCTGCCAAGCACTCATACATCAGTCAGAGGTTGCTGTTTCTGACATACCAGTGTTAGTTATTGGAAATGAGTGACAGCCTCTATAATTCTCCCTAAAATCCTAGTCTGTTGGAACCAAAATAGTCCGATGCACATGTATGTACTGTACATATGTGAGTTTGCACTTCCTCACTCTTCCTTTCTGTCACACAAAAACACTCAAGCAGATCTGAGGCTACCTGGTACGTGATTGACGATAATTAGGTTTCAGCTGCCTTCTGATGCAGAAATACACACCATTTCTGCTCCTGCAATCTTGCCTCTGAAAGGGTATTGATTCACTCTCTCACATTTTTAAAAGGTCATAGCAATAATTCCATCTGAACTGTGCTAAGTGAAAATAGTTTGCAGAAATAATATGGTTACTGCTTAGCTCTGATACAACTGAAAGCCATAACCGCTTGCTCTTCTTCTTGGTTTTTTTAGCAAATTTTAATTACATTTGACTCCTTCATTGCCTCATATTGCACTACTTAAATAGCCACAAATTTTTAAAAAGAAGGAGGCTCTTAATTGCTTATATGACTCCTGGTTTAATGCAAAGTATTTCCTTGTTTTCTCCCATGCAGCCAACACAAATGCTTCCTCTGATGTAGCATTCCCACCATTAAGTTAAAAGGTGTAAAAAAAAATTAACCCCCCCAAATAATCTCTAACCCCCCCCCCTTGTAACAAAGCTATTCATTTTCCTGGGATTAATTTTACCTAGGTCTAGATAGAAACGGTGTTAAATAGTGCTGCTCACTTGTGATAAAACCATTGGCTCAGTGGTATGACTGATTCTGCCATTATGTATCTATGGACTGGTTCACATGTTAACACAAAAGTGTCAGAGACCCAGAGCTGTGTGCTAGTAAGAAGGTGTCAGGGACCTGGGCTCAACCCCACACTCAGCTATGCCACTGTGTAATCTTGTGTTCATCACTTTCCATCAAGCTAACCTACCTCGGGGAGAAGGAGGACAAAATGGAGGAGGGAAGAATCATGTATGTTGCCCCAACTTCTTCAGGGGAAGGGCAGGATAAAAATGCAATAGACAGGCAGTGGCCATCCAGATACCGCAGAACATCCACAGAAGGGGCACCAAGCCTCTCCTCCTCCTCCTCCTCCTCCTCCTCCTCCTCCTCCTCCTCCTCCTCCTCCAGTAACTAGCATTCAGATTGTCTCTGAACATGGAGGTTCCATTTAGCCATTATGGGGGGTCCTCTCAGGCGTGGAAGTAACTTAACAGCATTTTTTCCTTTCTTTTTTGACAGCAGTATGTCAGCAAAACATTCCAATATTCTTTGCATTACATTCAGTATTCTAATATACTATTCTGAAAAAGAATTACACTAAATTACAGGGGCTGTATAGTCCTTCTTGTTGAGAAGGCATATGTGAAGTTTGAATGAGTTAGCATATGTAATGAGATAAGAAACCAATATCCCTGTTGAGTCCTGGGGAGGTTTTTCCAGGCTCAGTTGCCATATATCCATGATTTTCCCATCTTGGAAAATCAGTTGCCATATATCCATGATTTTCCCATCTTGGCAATACTAATGGGTTGGCTCCAACCATCTTTTCAGCTGGTGAAAAAGGAAGGCATGGTCTTTTTTCACCGCCAAAAATGCTACACTGAGAATCACAGGCCCTTTACTTTTCTGAATTTCTCCTTAGATTTTGGGTTCTTGAATTCACTGGTTTTGCATACCAATCCTTCATCCCCATCTTTCCCCTCCTGACTGTTTGGGTCACAAATCCACACCATCTTTCGACATGTCATGCCAAAGGCGGCCGAGCAGTGGCGTTGAGTAGGGCTGTGGCTCAGTTGCAGAGCACCTGCTTTGCACGCAGAAGGTCCCAGGTTCAATCCCCAGCACCAGCAGTTAAAAGGATAAGGTGGTAGGTGATGAGAAAGGCCTGCACCTGAGACCCTGGACAGCTGCTACCTGTCGGGATAATGCAGTTTCACCCTAATAGCCATTGAGGGATATGCATGAATATCACTTATATTCTCAACAGTTTAACTTTTTAATTTTAATTTATATTTATACGAAAAATAGCTTATGTTTTATCTTGTTAGTTATCTTGAGGACTCTGTTACCTGGGAAGGTGGCTTACTTAGAAGTTCCCCAAAGGAACAAGTAAAATCAAATCATTTTATTATTCAGTCCCTGTTGAATGCATGAACTGACTCTGCTGAAGTCACTGGGCTTGCTGTCATATGAACTCTTTATCTGTGATGTTAATCACAATGCTGTAGCAATCAAGTGATGAACATGCATGTGTGAACCAGACATTAAGGTCCAGGACCTTACAGAATACAAGGCTCTACCAAACAGACACCTCCTCGTGGTTTCTGATATAAACAAGGGTTTTTTGCTCTCTCTCTCTCTTTTTTAAATCTTGTATGTCCATTTCTGGGGAAAAGGAAGCCATACAGTTATCTTTAACTGCTTATGACAATTACACATATCTACAAAGCCAAGCATTTAAATATTGCACTACAAGGAGTCTTTATATACTCCTGCTGGATTTCTCATAATTCATTCTAAAACCTATTTGCTAATATACTGTAATGCCCATAGCCTGCCATTTAGCATCCGTGTCAGCAGCAATTGTACACGGATCTGATAAATAGTTGGAAGATATGCGATAGGCTAGCTAACCTTGTTTGCACAGACAAAACGCTACAGACCTGAAATCTATTCATACTCCTAAACGCAGTGCCCTGTTCTGCTTTTCTATTCATAGCGCTGTAAATTTGTCAGCCTAATGGGACACTTTGTAGATGTTTTCCTTTTTAAGTGCTTTAACAGGAGTGGGTATTACATTGATCCAAATTCCAGCTCAGCATTTCATTTTCTGGTGACTGGGGTTAGTATTTTTAGCCATATAAAAATCCTAAAGTGATATTTTATTTCCTAAGTGGATAAAATTCATTCTCAAGGCCAGCATGAAATTGCAACTCACTGTCCAAGTATATTTATTTATTTATTACATTTACAGCCTGCCTCTCTTCCATCTTGAAACTCAAGGAGCAGCATGCAGGATTTGTAGGCAGCTTCCTATCTGGAGATGGACTAAACCTGGCCGTGCTCAGTGTCAGCAAGGGCTGCAACAGCCTGTGCATTTTCTGACCATGGCCTAGGACAAGTATTCAGCTGAAGCAACCACCAGAATACCCGAACATTGTGCTAGATTTTCACTCAATATGAACAAAAAAATTCTTTGTTGAGGACAGAGTTGCCAAAAACCTGGAGAAAAAAAATGTCCTGACCCTTTAACAGATGCTTAATGGGATGCTATTTACCCTGGTGCCCAGGGGTCTTGTTGTAGAAAAAGAGCTGCCGGAGCTCATTAGCATAACTCATTAGCATAACTTATTTGCATATGCCACGCCCCCTGACATCACCGGAAGTTACAGAAGGCCACACCCCCTGACATCACCGGAAGTGTGTCAGAAGGCCCGGCTACTTACCCTCCTGCTTCATCCTCATTCCCAAACGGAATGAGGATCGAAGCAGAGGGCGGGGTAAAGAAGGGGGCGGGGCTTCACCACGTGACCGCCCCGCCCCCTAGAGGTTCTCTTCCGGAGCTCCGTACCTGAGAGCTCCCCCCGACTAGAGCCCTGCGGGTGCCATGGAAAGCTTCAGCTGCCCATTTTCACACATTTAAGCCCAGTTGCTGGCAACCCAGGTAGGGGAAGACTTGCCTAAATTCTTCTGTCAGAATTAATTCCTCCTCCTGCCCTTGGTGAGCTCAAGAAGGAGCCCCACCTATTAAGAGATGCAATAACAATTTTATTTCTGTGTTTTTCGAAGTCAGAAAATTTGTGTTTGCTTCTGCTGTGAAAGTCTTCTGTTGCAGTTTTAAAATGGAACTGCTGCTGATTACATTGTTTTACTGCAATGTTATTTGAATTGACCTTGGTTTTACTGTGTTACTAGTGTTGATAAATAATTATTGTATACTTTTATGATATGTCATGTTGCCTTGAGAGACTTGTCTATGGGAGACTGTAAAAACACTTTAAATATGTAAATAAAAATTTTCAGTGTGCCAGGTTCTGGCTACATTGGGATTAGCTTTATTAATTTGTGAAGCCTAGTTACTGTATAAATGCTAAACTAAAAATAAAAGTGAATGTAAAAACCATGTACTCCAAATTGTGAGTACAAGGAATACAAAAAGAAGACATTACTGAGATTGTTTTTAAAACCACTTGTATCTATAGGGCATGCATTGTATCCTTAGCCATGGATCTGAGGAGGCTTCTCCAAAGAATTGTCAAAGAGGTTACAAAGAACTGATTGATAAAATGCAAGAAGTCACATAAGGATTCACTTCAAAGTACTGAAAGCAGTCATGCACAAAGTTCTCTTTTAATTAAGGGGGTCCAAGAAATCTTTTAAATTTAACTGTCATACTAGACAAATTTGTGGAAAGTACTGTTCAGACCAGATCCAGAATATTAAATGTACAGAAGAACAATCCTCAGATTAACAGACAAAACTCCCGAAGGAGGGGAGTAAGGAGAGTCTCCTCCTCCTCCCAGGATCTCGTCTGGAATCGATACTCATTGATAATTAATAAATCACTTATTTATTTCAATTTTTATTTTGTTAATCTTTAAGGTGCTGTCGGACTTCTTTAAAAATATTTTTATTGTTTTTAAACAATCAAACAGACAGACAAAATAAGATTATTAATAGCAACATCATATCTCTTAAACCACCTCATACATACATATATATCTAATTACCAAGTTCCCACCTTATGGCCACACAGATTTTTGCAAACCTAAATTTAACAAATCAGTACATTGTCTATCTTATTCTATAATTCTAGCTTTGAACATATCCTAAACACAAATCTGTAATGTTTGCAACTCTATTAATTATCATAACATATTTCTCTGAATTTATACGTTGTCTAAGCATTCTATAATAGCATTCTATTAAATATGCACAACTATTTAATTATTAATTAAATTTATATCATTCCATAGCTTCATAATCCCATGTTTCCTCTTTCTATATATTCTAATTTCTTTAACATAACTAAAAATGGAAGAAAAATAAAAGAGAATCAATTGTCTGGTCTACCTCTTATATCAAATAGACTTTTTGATTTCAGATTTTAAAATACTCTAAGTTCCTTATACAGTCTACAATCTTCCCCATTTCCACCACCTCATGAGCTTCTTAAATCAATCTTATTTATTTCATAGATTAAAGTTTTCTAATATACTTCTCTAACCTATCTTAATTAGTATATGAATTTCTGAATGTTCTATAATACCATCCTCCGGTATATCACTATATCTAATAGCCAAGTTGCCCCCTCCGTGCGGATCGCTATATCCGGACTTCGGGGGCACTTGGGGGGCAGGGAGAGGTTTGTGCACACGTGGGGCGGTCCCCACGTGTGCACAAAAATCGATAACCTTTGAAAAAATATCTGGGGGATATTAAAATCCCCCCAAAACGAAAAGAGCACAGAGGTCATTTGCATATGTGGCCTGATTCGCCTTTGCCTCGGAACTCAGAGGTCGTTTGCATATGCGGCCTCACTTGCCTTTCTCTCTAACATTCTAAACAGTTTACTGTTGATGTTCTGAGGTAAAATAAATTTTCCCTTAGTGTCTGTTGGGGGAAACCATGGTTGCAAATCTCCAGGTGTGGGCTGAAGATCACTCAGAATTACAACTTCTTTCCAGCTGGCAGAGATCAGTTCCCCTGGAGAAAATGGTGGACTCTGTGTCCTTATATCCTGCTGAGAATGGCCCCTGTATGACAGCCAATGTGACATAGAAGTCAGGGCTTCAGCTATTAAAACTGATGTCCAGATGACCCAGATCAGTTCTCTTGTAGACAATGGCTGCTTTGGGCAGTAGATTCTATGGCGTTATACCCTGCTGAGGTCCCTCCCCACCCAAAATCCTGCCCTCCCCAGGCTCTACCCCTCAAATCTACAAGTATGTTCCAACTCAGAGTTGGCAACTGTGTAATTGGCTATGGTACCACTTTCCAGACCTTTGAAACCCAGAAAACATGGCACT
The DNA here is from genome assembly GCF_001447785.1 of Gekko japonicus. NCBI lineage: Eukaryota > Metazoa > Chordata > Lepidosauria > Squamata > Gekkonidae > Gekko > Gekko japonicus. Next base: position 853,537 of record NW_015170898.1, on the reverse strand, counting down.
GGAGGAGGAGGTTTTCTACTTTAGCTGTGACTGCATAGCCCCAAAATTAACATAAGCCAACCTTCAGGCGGCACCTGGAGATCTCCAGCTATTAAAACTGATGTCCAGATCACCAAGATCAGTTCTCCTGGAGACAATGGCTGCTTTGGGCAGTAGATTCTATGGCATTATACCCTACTGAGGTCCCTCCCCACCCCAAATCCTGCCCTCCCCAGGCTCTACTCCTCAAATCTACTGGTATTTCCCAACCCAGAGTTGGCAACCGTGTAATCAGCTATGGAACTACTTTCCAGACCCTTGGAACCCAGAAAACCTGGCACAGGAGGAGGTGCTTTTCTACCTTAGCTGCCACTGCATAACACCCTCCTCCCCCTCAAAAAATAAGTCAGAGGTGGAGAGAACCATATCTGTTACCATGAGGCTGTCCTCCTATTCTATCCACTTGGGGCAGCAAAATGACTTGAGACAGCCCTGCCTTATAGCTAAGCAGAAGGAAAGAAACATGGCTTGCCTCCCTCCATTTTCTGCTTCCCTCTGCCCCCCCACCAGCCACAGTCGGGACACTCATCTGGATCTTCCTTCTAGATCTTGTTGTATTTCTTCCCACTATGGGCATTACTCCTAGTCTCCCTTATATATAAAAGCCGAATGGTGGTGGCACTTCTCTAGAACATTCCACATACTCCGGAATTGGTTAGCACCCTAGTGTGTCACTCAGAATCTGTCCCTATCCACTGGCTGCATTGCTTGAGTCTCGCCTCCAACATTCTAAACAGTTTGGTGTCGTCCCCCCCCCAGCCAGTCAGAACACAGAGGTTATTTACATATGCAGTCTCATTGGCTTTTGCCTCGGAACGCAGATGTCGTTTGCATATGTGACTTGATTGGCTTTTGCCTCTAACATTCTAAACAGTTTGCTGTTCTGAGGTAAAATGTATCCAATCTCCAGATGAGGGCTGGAGATCACTCAGAATTACAGCTGCTTTCCAGATGGCAGAGATCAGTTCCCCTGGAGAAAATGGAGGGCTCTGTATCCTTATATGCTGCTGAGGTGGCCCCCGTATGACAGCCAATGTGACGTAGCAGTCAGGGCTTCAGAGCACGGGAGAGGCTGCAGGTGTGTGGGGGGTGGAAAGCTGAAGAGTGAGTGGGAAATAAAGGTAGGTTGATGATTGGCTGGGAAGGAGATAGGTTTGCCAACTCCAGGTGGGAAATTCCTGGAGATGTGAGGGATGGAGCCTGGAGAGGGTGAGGTTTCAGAAGGCGTGGGACCTCGGACAGGTACAAAGCCATAGACTCCACCCTCCAAACCAACCACTCCCTTCTGGGGAACCATCGTTGCCAATCTCCAAATGAGGGCTGGAGATCACTCAAAATTACGTTCTTTAGATAGCAGAGATCATTACCTCTCGAGAAAATGGTGGACTCAGTGTTATTATACCCTGCTGAGGTCGCCACAGCAAATTGACACTGAGTGTCCAAGGCCAGAGCACCCGCCCAGAGCCTCTTTCTAGAGGCCATTGTATTTATTTCCACAACGGGCCTTTTTCCTAGTCTATTATAAAGCCATACTTACAATGGTAGTCAAATACTTATGTCTAAAGATTCTCTAACCTATTTTATTTATCCATAAACAAAGTTTCCCTTATCTAGTCTTGTTTAGCCTATCTTGATCAATTACACATAATTTTTTAATCCAATCTTAAAAATTAACATAAAACAAACATTTCAATGTTAGTCAATGTTACTCAATTGCGTTTGGCTAAGGGTTCCTAGGTCATCTTAATCAGTTACATAAAACAGACCTTCCTTTATCCAAACTTATTTGTACAGCTTAATTTTTTCTTCTTGTTGTAACAACTTATCTTCAGTAGAGTCATAATTCTATGTCTCTTTCCTTTGAAGGTAGAAAAAGGTTCTTTTAAGAGTCACCATCTATATTCAATTTTTGTAATAATGAAGGATTCCATAAATTCTGTTCCATCTTCTCTCTGAAGTATTTCCCCTTTTATTACAGTGAAGATTCCAGATTTTGCCAGAGTTTTAGCAGATCTGCTTTTCTCAGTGTCCATTAAGGCAATTTGATTGCAGTGTTGGTCTATGTCTTGGCCAGTTTGGTATTTAAGATTTATTTTTCTGTGAGTTAAATCAGCTTGATTGAAGTGTTGTTCTTCCTCTTGGGGTATATTTTGCTGGGATGTCTTTATGTTGCTTGTAGTTTGAGTTGATATAATATCTTTTTTATTTATGTTTTACTCCAAAGCCATTTGTATTCCCAAAGTGACAGCATCAACAATTAGGACCTGCAGCTCCTCCCATGATAACTGCAGCAGACTAGTTTCTGTAGAGCTGTCTAGGCATGAACTCCCCCCCCGTCTCGTTCCATTTTAATGTGGTAGCTGAGATCTCCATTCAGAGTATCAACATCCAAAGTCTCTGTAGATTATTTGTCCCATCTCTTCAAAGCTGGCCACAATCACCAAATAGCCATTCTCAATGAGATATTAATAACCAAAAATCCTTCAACACAGTTCTGATACTTGATAGACATAATAGACTCCTCCATTCTCAGCACTATAGCATGATGTCATCAAAAGTTGCCAGCAAAGTAGCGAATTCAACTTTAAATATCTCTCTTTCTTTCTTTTTATTTCAAAAAAACAGTTTGTAGCCCTTCTTATAGATGCTCAAACAATTAAACTCTCTTTGCCCCCAAAGGTATTTAAATCCACTTCCTTTGATAAATCATCCTGGCTGCTCCGCGGAAGGGAGGGGAGGGGTTTCACCCTTCATTTCCTTGTCCTTTTAAAATTTTAAAGGGGGCTTAATCAAATATCGTCAATTTCCTCAATGTTGTTTTTGATAGTACTTACAGTGGATATCTTCATTGATTTTATGGATGAGGCTCAAAATATCTTTCTTTCTTTCGGGGTGTTCACAGCTGGTGCAGTGATGATTGCCCTCACTGTGCTGCTTCATTGTTTGCTTCTGGAACTACACAGCTACCCCTATCTAGCTAAACTGTGAAGTAGTCATTTTTGTGGCTGACCATAATTTTTTCAAGATGGCGAAAATCACTTTTTAGTTACTAAAATTTTAGAAAGTTAGGGTGGTAATTTTCAAAATTATGAAATTTCAGTAGAAATTTCTCTCAGTAATAAGACGCAAGGTCATCCAACAAAACTTATGGTCAGTTCAGGAAAGACAAAAGGGAGTACTTCATACAATGCATAATTAGCTAATGAAATTTTTAACACAATGTGAAGTGATAGCCTCTATTTTAGATAGGCAACGCTATCAAATTTCTCACCCCTGCTGGTTTAACTTGAAAATTCTCTTTTTGATTTAGATTTTCCCTCATGTGACTTGAACCCATAAAGCTTTATTTTCATGCAATTTCCTGTTTCCTTGCACTGAATTTTCTCCATGAAAATCAACACATTTCCAGCATTATTTCTATGGCAGATAAATGGTAGAAAAGAAACAAATTGATTTGGAAAACCAGCAACAAAAACAAACAGAACGAAAAAAGCTTTTGACAATATATGAAAACAAAAGGAATAAAAAGGCATATTTGTATATTCCTCACTTAGCATTTTTAAATGGATTAAACAAATTCATCTACAATAGGTCTACCAATTGCTTAGCCATGATAGTTAATGGAACCTCTTTATATTAAGATGCAATATGCCACTGAGGGCAAACAACTGAGGATGACCATCACAGCCTGATTTGTTTGCAAACTTCCAAAAAGCATTGAGTTGATTACATTTCAAGAAAGAATGCTGGATTAGATCTAGGCCTGATCAGGACAGTTCTTATTGATGGGGCAGCAAAAGTTTGCATAAGAACAGAAGAGGGAGGCACTACATTACACTGGCAGCTTTGAAACAGGGCTAGTGAATGCAGAGTTACCACTGAAGAATATGTAAAATAGAAGGCACAAACCCACCCCAGTTAGCTCACAGAGATGAAACATGATTATTCAGACTGGATGTGCTAAATTTGCACATGTTATTCTTGTTATACCCAGTCACTATTGTCTGCTTGTGATATACACAGTTCGGTCTTGTGTGTGTATGTAAGTTAGATTTCTGACAGAATAGCCTAGATGGACACAGTGGGCTGCAACAGTAGAAGGAAATCTAGTGTGCTTAGTTAGCCAGCACCAACAACCCAAGAGATGAGTCTGCAAATCTTTTCAACAGTGCACGATGAATGGAGTTCAGCGGTGAGGATCTTGTAAAATAAGAGACTTTCAATGCCATTTGAAGTGCCACTGTTGAGTCCAGGCACTTAACCCTCCTATCCTGTGCCGTCCTTTGAAACAGTAATTCGTTTCTGTGTTAATAACAGGGCACCATCCTCGACACAGGAAAGACTCTGGAAGTTCTGAAGATCTTGGCTGCCTACTTCTGTGAACTTTTGCTGTAGTAGAATGTCAAGGTCAGAAGATGATTGAAGAACCTTCTTCCTCTCCTGAAGTCAGTGTTCCTATATGATATTGTTTTCCACTGTAGAAGATTCTCTTAAAAATGAGGTTGAGATCCCTAAAGAAATTGCTTCAATCAGCAACAGTGCTTAATGACTGTTAATGGGAAGTGGAGATAGGATAGTAAGTGTTACTTTGATTAATAAGAGAACTGCAGAGAATTTAAATTGTGCCACTGATGGATTATTTTCTTCAAGCTTGATAAGCGCTTCTCATTTGTTCTTAAATTTGGTCAATACTGTTAAAGACAGCAAAATGAAGTATAATTAATTCTATTACAGCTGCTGAGACCCGATGCTACCAAGAAACAGATTATGATGCAGACAACAATGTTAAGTAACAGTTTTGACAGTTTGGGAACAGTGGGTGTCTCCTAAAAGTGGGGGTGCTACAAATCCCAGTCCCAATCACATTTTACCGCCGCCTCACAACTAAATGGAACAGTTTACCTTTGAATATCAGGTACTTGCAACAAGCAGCAGGGTACAGTTGCCACCTCCTTATGCCTTCCAAAACCAATCCAACATTTGCTTGCCATGGTATGGTAACCCATGCTCTGAATTGCTCTCTCACCCCACCCTCATGCTCTCTATGAAAAAGGAAAACCAAATTCAGACAACCTCAGAAAATGATTCTGCAAATACTACTTGATAATACGATGGATAATTAACTTATGGAAGTCACTGTGGCACGGTGTGGTGATGGAACCAATTTAGACAGCTTTTTAAAAGAATTAGATGAATTTGTGAAAGATAGGTCAGTCAACAGGTACTTGCCATGATGAACTCCATGCTCAGAGGCAGTATACATCTGAATACTGGATCCTAATGAGTGACAAGATCAGGAGAAGGCCACACCCTACTTGTGATATTCGAGAAGCATCAGATTGGTTGCCAGTGCCACTGGAAACAGAATGCTGGACTTGTACTCAACTTTGACCCAAAACAATCTTCTTATGTAACAATCAAACTTTTGATTGGATCAAGCCGGCTTTTTCACTCAATCTAATTTTTTCCTGTACTTGCTACAGGCCCATCCCACTTGGCTCTAGCTCATGTAGTTCTCAGGATCACCAGCACAGCCTTTCTTGGTGATCAAAAGGAACCAACCCCCACCTCCCTTTCTCACCAGTGGAAAAGTTGGTTGGATCCATCTCCTTATTACTACTTCTCTGTGCTATGTACATGGGAAATATTTTCTTCCTTTATAGCCAGTTCCCTTCTACATTCCCAAGGTTGCCAACAACCGGGATAAAAAAATGGCCTGCCCCTTGAACAGTGGCTTATTGGGATGTTATTTAGCAGGTGATGTTTTGTACCTCCATGCCATGAGTTGCCCATTTCCACATATTAACCCTCTATTCATTTTTTTCTTTAAAAATTAATTCTACATTTTAAAGTTAAAGTTAAACAGAAACATGTATGCACAAAACCATACAAACACAAAAGATAACTATCAAATTAATTCAAGATCAAAACAAGTCTCTCTTTTATTTAGTCCATAGAAGCTGTTTCCATGAATCTCAGTGCTGGATTCCACAACTATTCCATTTGTTCTATTAAAGTAACAGGAGATTTTTCCTCTAGGCCAGTTGACAACCCTTCTGCAGTCCTTTCCCTCCCAAATCATCCTCAAAATAATTTCTTCTTCAATTTACCTCCCCTCTGCTCCCTCACAAAGAAACCCCCTTTTGTTCCCACCTCATTCATGGCAGCTCTCCTGTAGTCTGTAACAGCAGTGAATGAATTTGCAAGGGGAACGAAGAGGGATTCATGTGCCTAGTGACTCCTGACCAGCCACAGAGATAACGATCCAACTGGTCCAGTGTGTCTTTCCACCACAATTACTTTTTGCCACTGAAGCCTCTGATCTTTTTTGGACTATATATCCAGGCCCCCACCTTCAGGTTAAGGTGACAGGGCTCTAACAAGGGGCTCAACTCAATGAGCAGCCTCTACAAAGAACAACATAAGTACCTATATAGCCATCAGGCATCTTTTGTAAAGTAAGGGAGGGAGCAGCCTGAGGTTCTTATCTGTGTACCTGTGCCAGTGCCTCTGAGCTCCTTCATTAAATGGCAACCATAAGGTGGCAGTCAGTACTTTTTTATGCTCCTAATGTCCTGGCCTTTTAATGGAAGCTTAATGTGTGGTAATGGCAATGGGAGCTGTGAAGAATTGCATTCCTTCTTTGGAGGTTTGAAATGAGCACAACCTTCAGTATCCCCCTCCCCCTGGGCAGAGAACAGGCAGGAAGGGGGGAAGTCAGTTCGATTGCTTTCCAGACTTACCTCATCCCACCTTCATACAAATGCTAATAGGTCTAGATAATGGGATGGTCAATCTTCCCCTCCCCCCTTCAAGCAGGAAACAGAGATTTGGAGGTGTTAAATGCTAGAGAGACTTCAGGAAGGAAATTCTGGAGACTTCAGGAAAAGCTTCTCTGACCTGGCCTGACCTGGTCAGTGGGTGGAGAAAAGAGAGGTGATAAAACTCAGGGTAACGAAGAGGAAGGGCTCTTTTGTGCTGAGTCCATCAAATCAGACAGAACTCTTAATTGAGGTCTGGAGGAGGCAGCCATTAACCATGTGCTGGCCTGAAGAGCTGGAGGAAACTTCAAGGTAATGGTAACTCCATAGAGATCTCTAACTTCCTAAGCTAAGGAGCCTGTCCTATACTATAACATCTGATAGGGCATGTATAGAGAGAGGGACAGAGGAGTTGTGTTTTTCCCATTTCTTTTTAATCCATTGCTCAATCTGGTGCTGTGCCAAAAGTATACTTGTAAAATTTTCTTTTTAATAAATACTTTATACATTTTGATACTGGTAGTGGTTCTCTGTACCACATAAACTTCCACTTTTAAAAGGAATGCCAGGGGAGAGGCAGGCAGTTGGCAAGCAGCTATTCCTCCAGGGGCACACAAGGCAGCAAATGGTCCCTGTGGTGAGCAGATACTTGGCAGCAGGAAACACAGAGGCAAGGCCTCAGAACTCGGAAGGGAAGCTGGGAGTCCTGACCCTCCCAGCAGGCAATTCCTTACAAAGGTCAGGTGGTGACAGTGGTTACCCGAGAAAGAAAAGCCTCTCCAGGTGTTGGGAAAACCTTGGAGGGCAAGGTGGAACAGGGCCTGCAATCCGGAGCAAACCCATTCTGCCACAATTTGGTGGCACAGTGGGATAATGACCAACAGAGAACTTGATTGGCCAGGGATTGTGAATTTGACATGTACACACAGGGAGAGAACAACAGAAGTTTTGGGTTTTTTCCTGAGTCGAATGGAGTAGGGTCAGATCAGGCTAGCTAGGATGGAGTTAGCAGAGCAAATAAAAATACTGAAGCTGACAAAGCAAGAGCTGCAGGAAGAATGCCAGAAGCAGCAGATAAACTGTGAGGACAGGACTGCTGCTGAGATGGAGGCTCTCCTGCTAAGCTGTGGCAAGTCAGTAGGGAAGGCTGCAGCTTAGTACCCAGTCCCGCAGGATGGGGTCCAGCTCAAGGAGATAGATCTGGAGAAGTTGTGTTTGCAGGCAGAGAAGAAAATAGAGATCCAGAAACTGAAGATGCAGGAGGAGCAGAAGGAGGAGAGGGAGGCCCGCAGGCTCAAGGGGGAAGAAAATCTGCAGAAAAGAAGGGAGAAGATACAGGAGAAGCAGTGGAAGGAGCAGCGGAAACATGACCTTGAGATGATGCACCTGCAGGCTGAATAAAGTATGAAAATAAATGTTACCCCCAAAGATTTTGATCCATGCAAGGAGGGGGAAGACCTAACCCTAACCCATGTTAAATGTGAGTTGAGTTTGGGTTTCTCCCAACCCAACTTGTGTTTAGTGCATTGTCTAATCAGAGCCTTAGTCTTCATTGGCCTAGTAAAATACACCATTCATATCTGTTTGCAGGATACACCCCCCCAAGAAGATATAATTGTGAGAATGCAAAATTCAGAATTCACCTGAACTCCATGATAGCTCCATGAATAGTTTTGTTGTTTGTTTTTACTATGCTGACCTGGATGCTTTAGAAAAAATGAGATTTATTTTGTGGTATTGAAAATGTTATAAAGCTGGAAAACAGTATATCTTACAACTTTTGAGAAAGCAGCTGTGCAGTGGGGGTTTGCAGAGGCAGACTAAATGTCCTACCTGTAAGTGCCAACCATAAGATGGCAGTCAGTACTTTTTTCTGATCCTAAAGTTGTGGCCCTTTAATGGAAGCTTAATGTGTGGCAAAGGCATACTGAGGTAAATAACATCACCAGGTAAATAACACCCCATTAAGCCTCTATGACAGGGATGGGTCATTGTTTTCCAGGTCTGCTGGCAACACATTTTAGGTGCCAGAGCTTCCCCATAGACATACACATGCAGACCGGTTTGTCTGGGGACTAGCCTATCCTGAGTACACTACAGGTCCACCTGAAAAGGAAGACTGGCTATGACCCCTTTCACACCAAATCCCCTGACCCACCACCCCTTATGCTGTCTCACCTTCAAATTTAGGGTTTTCTCGCCCAAAGTCTTTAATATAGATTTCGTCTTCAACAGACACTTTTACCCATACAGCCTGTTTTGCCGAAGACCAAACTTTGCTTAATGAAAGAGTCGGGGGTTTTGGAGTAGTTTGAAACTGATATGTGGTTACTTGGCTGTAATATCTTTTTGAAGTTTATTAAATCATATAAAATTTCAATTTGCACTGTAATATTCTATAAAGGATGGAGACACAAAAGCAATAAGTATGATCGTGTTTCTTTCATTTGTAAGTTTTATTGTTGATTTTGTTAAAAGCTGTCACATCCAGCAGCAAGATTATTTATGTTGGTGTAGTAATTTCCTATCTCCCAATTTAATTTTGTAAGAGTTAATTACAAATTAGAATAAAATGAATGTGGTTATAACAGCTAGTAAAATGCTGGGGTATGACAGTGTGTTATTGCAGGGGAGATGTTATATACAAGTCACTGTTTATTTTTCATACTGCTCAGTAGATGTTCCCTGACTGGCATCGTTCCCAACAAGCTATTGGTACAAAATTTCACAGTCCACTACACAGTTTGGGTATGGATTCAATACACCCAAAACATAATGACTGAGTTGTGGGTTCTCCTTTGGAAAAGGGAACTGAATTGTTTTTAGGATTGCCAGTTACCCCCTGGCAACCAGCAGGGAGAGGTGGGATATTTATTAGCAGGAAACCTAGGCCTAGTCCTGCGTTGCCACCAACACAGTGACATCACTTGTGGCACACACCAGAAGTGACATTATCGTGTTGCCAGAGGCACAGTGATGCCGTGGTATTTGGGCATAAACTCTACAGTAGAAGTCATTTTACCACAGACTTCTTGCTCAAATACCAGAGCATCTCTGCATTGCTAGTGACATGATTACATCACTTCTGGTGCATGCTGGAAGCAATGCTCCCTCTAAGCTATGGAGTCCTGTGAGCAAAAATTCTTCTTTGTGAGCTACTGGCATTAAAGCTGTGAGCAGGTGATTTGTCTACTGCATAAATTAGTTTGCTCTGGAGCCATCCTTCCTGAGCCAAGACAAAAATGTGTGAGCCAGAGGCTAAAAAACTGCGAGCTAGCTCACGCTAACTCAGCTTAGAGGGAACACTGGCTGGAAATGACATTGTCACATCGCCAGTGAGACAGGCCTAGGCCGAATTTTC
>NW_015170898.1:815693-843364 GCF_001447785.1 Gekko japonicus | reverse complement strand
TGCCAGCCAGCAGATCAGCACTGGGGGGAGGGGCCTCGGTGTGAGGAATTCCGCACCTCTGGTGGGGGCCTGGGAACCCTAACTGTTTTCACGTTTTCAAGTTTCTTTCATAACTCCACACGATATAGTAAAATCTCAGTATATGCCAACAAAATACTTCAAATTTATTAATCCACTGCACTGATATCCCCCTACTTACTGTATTGTGTGTGAAACAGCGATTTCCAGCTATACAAAAAGTCATTTTATTTTATACTGCTTTTTTCATTCGCCATTATAAATTTGATCAAGTTATTTCACAATCTCATTTTAAAGCCAAGCCTCAAAACCCCTTTTTGTTCTTCAGTCTTCAAACTCTACACATTGATGCACATTCTCCCCAGAAGTGATGTCACACCATCACCGATGGCCACTTCCCCATGTGTCCCCCCTCCTCCCCTAGTTTCCAACTGGTTGCGGGGCTGGGCTTGACAACACTTCATAACATACTGGAGTACTTTCATTAACCAAATTCATTGTTCACTAGGGTTGCCAAGTCTGGTAAACTCACCGGCGGGGGAGGCTTCTCCGGCTCCGGGAGCCGGCTCCGGATGCGCGCGCTGCCAGCACGTAGACGGAAGTGACGTGCGACGTCACTCACGTTGGGGGCATGGCCCAGATCTGGGCCACGCCCCCAACGTGAGCAACGTGGCTGCGTCACCACCGGTGACGCAGTCTTGGGGGGCGGAGTTCCCCCGGGGCCCGATTCCGCCGCGGCGGGCTTTCAAAAGGGGGTTTCCCCGCCCCCCCGCCCACACTTGGCAGCCCTATTGTTCACAGTTGAAACAAACTTTCCTTTCCTGCCTAGGTGAGAAGGGGGATATCCCTTTTAGCTCATCAAACTGCTGGTTCTGGTATTCACAGATGCTTAGCTAGTCTTATTCCTGGGCTTTATCAGTGGCCACTCCTGTCATTCTCCCTGGGGGTGTGAATAGGCATGCCAACTGCTTGCTTGTGGCAGGCCTCCCACCACCACCACCCCATCACGGATGCTCATTTTACCAAACAGTAGGAGAAAGATGAGGGGAGGCATTGCAAGGTCATTATCTTGCATACTGATCTTTTTTTTTTTCCTTGCATGCATCTAACTGGATCTCCTAAGTTTTCTTAATAGCCAGAGTGAGTCTATGGTTACCTTTCCCTCATGTGCTGCTTCCCAAACCAAAATTGCCCCCAAGCTACTATTAGCTGCAGCAGGAGATGGGGGGAATATAGGTACAATTTCACTACCCCTCCCATCAACTAGCAAGTTTAAAGGTTGATTTGTATTAGGGGAAAAGTTCAGAAGGAAGGGTTACCTGGTCCCTATGCCCCGCATCTTTTAGTATCAAATAAAACACTGGACAATCAGATTTCAAATCTCCCATGTAACACAGTTTGTCACTTTGTAGGGATTTGAACCCTGGTCTAAACAACACTGCTACCACCACTATCCTGGGTAGACGGATTTATATCAGAACAGGCCCAAGCATCATTTTTCCAGGCCCAGTATTATTTTATAACATGTACTATGCACCTGTGGCATACATATGATCTTAAGAGAACAGAAGAACAGAAGAGAAGCCATGTTGGATCAGGCCAATGGCCCATCTACTCCAACACTCTGTGTCACACAGTGGCCAAACACCAGGTCTTGTGAGTCATGAAAGAAAGTTTCTATTCTATTTCTGAAATAACATAAATAGACTATATCATGGTAATGCACTTGAACCCTAGACTGATTCCTCCAGGACATCTGGGTAGGGGTGCCATGTGTCCTCCTTCCGCAGGAGACCTTGCACCTCCCACTGGCCATTCCCACCACCATTCAGCTGGGCAATGTGAGATAATGGGGTCCAAATGGCATTGCTGATGACTCTGTAGCATTCAGCCAAAACCCTACAGTTAAAGTCTACAGAGCATCACCAGCAATGTGATTATGTCACTTCTGGTCATGCTAGAAGTGATGCTATCATGCATCACTATGTTGCCAACAAGGGCTCCCACACCCCCAACTGGTAAGTTTTCTGCTGGTTGCCAGCCTTATGAAGGCAACCCTATGACTGGGCCTTGTTAAAGTAAATCTATCCCCTCTTACTTGTGCCCTGATTCCAAAATTTATTCTATTCAACATAATTTCTCTCTCCCACCCCCTATATTTATTTCTAATCTACATGTTGGAGTTCCCCTTTTGAAAATACTTCAGAATGTTATCAGGCAATTTTTTTTTTAACATTCAGCTTTTAACCAGGAAACAAGTGACTCCAAATTTGTTAATATTCTTTAGGTTATATCGGACAAATTACAGATAAGTGAATTGGTAATGAAATTTGTAATGAGAATTTCTCAAGTATGAAATGTTGGCACAAATTAATTGCAGGATTTTACAGCTATTATAGTTTATATCATAAAAGCAAAAATGACTGAGGCTTTTTAATTACAGCAGAAATACACTAAATTTTTATAGAGTGCCATTTTGTTAAAGAGGTACTTGGAAGTAAAGAGCAAATGTCATCCTTAACAATGAGCCTAGGTAGCTTGTGCACCAAAGTAAATATGCTATAGCTAGGAAACTGTTCCTTAGATACTTCAATTGGCACAGCGACTAATGGGGATGGCGGTTCTTTTCACAGCTTCATTTACATTCCATTTACATTCAATCAGCATTTTTCAAAATCACTTTGGGCCAGGGGGAAAAAAGGCAGAATATGCTTATTTTGAACATATCATACTTGCCAACTTGAGTCTTCAATGACATATCAGCATTTGGCGTCTCACGTCTTGATATTTTTCCTATGGAAAAAGAAGACATAGCAAATACTATTTTTTCCTATTTGTATTTAGCGACATATGTCAAACATGTTTGAGTTCTCTGACCTCTGTGCAAAAGATGGACTAGAACCTCTGTCTTAAATGCACATATGTGGCAGTGAGTTCCACTCTTATTTCCAAACTGATGTGCTTAAATCATAGCCTTAAAAGAACTTGCTGTATCATCTGGTTCCTTTTGCTGTGATCCTGAAAGCGTCTGAACATCAAATATTTGTAATTCTGAAGATGTTTAAACCTTAAAGTTTAGTCTAGAGTAATCCTGCATAAATCTTGGGGAAAGTCCAAATTTTAATACTTCCTTACATTTAGGTATCAATTACAGTCGTTTTCTGCAGCCTACTTAATGTAAAAGCACTTGAAGGCACTGGGTTGGGGAAATTAAATATATTTAGTACAGTCCCATCATGCCTTCCTGAAATTCAAGTCCTTGAAACTAATGTACTTTAATCCCACCAAGGCTGCATTCAGTAATGCAACAAGTTGTGATTTGAGTGTGACTGGGTACAAACACGGTTTGCACACTGCATTTACATACATTGTTCTCATCTCTTTCCTCTTCCAGCCAGTGGAGTTTGATTGAGCACCACGTACCTTGGTAAACCTCCTGTTCACCATGATGGCCATTTGCATGAACTGGCATTTATTTACTCCACACAAATAGAATTATAAACTGGGAACGAACTGAAGTTTAGAATCCCGTTTTGTGTAGCGTAAACAAATTCCAATGCATTGAGAAAACTAGAGGATGAAGTGTCCCAATCAACAGGTCTGTAAAGTTACAATGTTTGTAAAGTTGCAGCATTGCCTCATTTTCACATAGTGAGACATTTCTGCGAAAAGGCCTGTAAGAAAGTATCTATCTATCTATCTATCTATCTATCTATCTATCTATCTATCTATCTATCTATCTATCTATCATCTATTCTTTGAATGTAGTAATTATTTTTTACATGAAGTTCCTATTTTACCAGTCTTCCTACATGAAAGTACGACTCCGAGGAGCTCATGGCAGTATATGTGATTGTCATCACCTCCATTTTATCTTCACAACCCTATGAGGCACATTAGGCTGAGACAATGACCAGTCCAAGGTCACTCAATACTCAGCTTCATGGCTGAGTGAAGATTTGAACTCAGGTCTCCGTGGTCCTAGGCCAATCTAACTACTACACCAAAATGGTACCACCACTTCCAAAGTAGACATGTTAACCAGGCCTCAGAAAGGCTTTCTTTTCTACATGGATAAGGGACAGCAGTATAATCAGAAGAGAATGACTTCAGCACCCAAAGGGACACAGCATGGTAAGTTTCACATCATGCCCAGAAGATGATTAAATGGAGAACTTAAGGAAGTAGGCAATCACTTCCTCTATACTACTGGCCCCAGGAGGTTGTTCTAGTCCCTCTGGATCAATTGCTCTGTGCAGCAAATTAAAAAGAAAAGTAGAGCCACAAATTGTCTCGAAACTGAGGCATAAGAATATATTTTATAAAAACCATTTTATGCAACATTTAAGTGAATGAAATGAAGTACAATTGTACTGATATTAGAGGAATGGCTTACACAAACACATTCTGTGAGTGGGGGGAAAGGTTTGTTTAAATGAGCCTTTGGGGCAAAAATATTAATTTGCTAATGGGTTTTTGTCCTTTTTAGATATTTTACTGGTTCAAATCCAGATCAGGTCAATAGTGGAGAAAATGTATGAAATGCAGCAGATGTCATAAGCTCTCTATGAAATGAGATTCTGGTTTACATTTTTTATACCATGGCTTATTTGCATAACAGAAAACACCAATGAGATGTTTAATAATATTTTCAAATGTTGAGATGTGGCAGACTATTTCCAGTGCTTAAGACTTTTCTGGGAGCAAGTCCCACTGAATTAAATGGGACTTACTTCTGAGTAAACCTGTTTAGGATTGCTCCCTGATAGGCATACTGATTCCACTGACCAGAGGGCTTAAATGCCCATAGCTCAGAAACTGTGGTAAGTGAGTCTCAGGGTATGCAGAGAAGTTCTGTCATAAATCAGTTTGCAGGAACAATAACCTATATTCAAGTAATGTAATGTGTATAAATGGAAGCTACTCATTAAAAAAATTCTGTTATTCCCAACAGTGCTGTCTATTGTGTTGTATCTGATCTAAAGTCCCATACACATTGTGATGTGCATACTGGGTCCTGCACATGGAAGGTTTATAATTTTCTTGTGCATGCAGAAATCCTTCCTTGAACTGAATAGGGGGAAAGTTGTAAGCTTCATGTATGCTGCAGAGCCTATATTCCCACCAGATTAATGCTCTGCGTTTTTGTCATTTATAATAGCAATGAGTGATAAGTATTAGCCAGAGCCAGAAATAAATAGGGCTTTGCTCATGCTACCTTCTTGTTACTTCAAAAGAATATCACAAATATACATTTGCAGGATATATAAATATATACTTGAAGGATTTGCAGGATGGCTGGTTAAGAAAGTGTTTAAGATTTACAATAAATGTGTGGTTTGTTAGTGGAAGTATTAACTCAAAGGTATTATGAATTAAATGCATAATAGAAGATCAAAGGTTGTAAGCTGCTTTGATTGCCACAGTTCAAGCTAGGAAAAGGCTGACACATTGCAAAAGGAAGGTCAAAACTTCACACCATTGCTAACTGATGAGTGGTGACAGGGTTGAAGCAGCCTAATAGGAGACTCCAGTCTCTTGGCAAAAGGAAGGATGCTGTAACTGTAACCACCAGCTGGTATGTGGTGATGGACGATATCAGGGGGGAAATATCATCAGCTCCCAACATGATGGAGTGGGCTTTAATTGTCCATGTTCTCCTACCTGGGGGAATGCTACCGGCAGTGCTAGTATAAAGGGAGATACTGTGACATTAAAACAATGCACTGAAAATGACGCCTCTACAGAAACGGTTAAACGGCTGCTTTGCCAAGGCCACACAGCGAAATGTTACTGCTCCACAGGGCGGATTAAAATATGCATTTTCTCCTAATTAAGCACAGCAGACTCAGCTGGAGGCCCTGTCACAAGGAGAGGAATAATTTGTCACAGCAAGAAATGTACAGCTCGACAAAGCATCTATTAGGCTGTACAGTAAAAAATAAAACAAGAGCTGTGAAGGTTGCCTTGCATTTCAAACTGCTCTTTGTATGGACACGCATATTAAAAAAGAAACAGTGCAGATTTGGAATGTTGTCCAGGGTTCTGGTTGGGCTGTCCCATGATCAGCACCATCAATGTTACTGGAGAAGGACTTCTCTGTGGAATGAAGAGAATCCTCCTGGATCACTGGTGGCTATAAAGAGTGAGATGTTGGGGACAGGGAGAGAGAGAGAGAGAGACTGGGAGCTGCACTGTATCACACCTGGCTTAGATTGTTTTCCCTTCATTTGAATTGTCAGTACTAGAAGCAGTTTTTGTGAGGAGATTAATGAGAGACTTGGGCTATGCTGGACTGCTGCAGGGAAAGGCAGCTGTAAAAATGTGGCTTGGCACAGCCAAGCAGAGTACTGGAGTGGAGGAGGGAGGAGCAAGAGCCTCCTCCTGGTTTCCAGCAGGAGGTGAAGTCTGGGCCTTCAAGTTCCTGAGGCCTCGGATATGGAGGGGAGGAGGCTGTGCTCACCTGGGTCCTCCTCCCATCAAATAGCTCCCTGCTTGTCTCTTCTGGCCCTCTTTCTGTGTCAGCTCTGAGACAGGGTCAGCCCCAGTCATCTCTTCCTTGGCTTGAGGCCAAGGCCCTCACAGCCTTTACAAGCTCCACCTCCTATTGCTTTTGGCCAGAGGCCCTTGGAGGCTTTCTCCACTTTCCTACAACTAGGATCCTGCCCTGTCATCCTCACCCAGTCAATAAGCTCCCTGCCTTGGTCTCCATTCTTTGGCTTGGCTGGGTCCTTGTGGTGTCCCGTCTGTTTATTCCTGCCGGTCAACTGGGCTATGGTGGTCTGATTGACACAGCCCAGCCTTCCAGCCAAACCCCTGCCAGCAAGCTGAGCCATGGGAAACGGGCCTGGGGCTGTTATCAGGCCATGTCCCTGCTGCTCTCAGATGGCCCACCGGACCTCCTGGAGTGGCCCGCTACTGGGGGCTCCCCATGGTAAGTGGGGACCAAGATGGAGTGGGCGGACATTATTATTTGTAAGTGAAGTTGATATAAAATATATCACAGGAAACAGCATCTGAAGCATATGTATCTTAAAGTCTCTAAAATGGACTTCTTTAAATGAATCAACAGGCATGAGCACAAAACAAGCGCGCAGTTGCAAGAACTTGTGGAGTAAGGGTAATCTCATTCCCTCCTTTCTGTCGCCTTGATGCCTCCCCCTCCTCTTCTGCTTACTTTCTCCAGCTTCCCATCCAAATCTACTTTCTCCTTATCAGGGGTCATTTCGTAGAAAAAGAGCTAGAGGAACTCATTAGTATAACTCATTAGCATATGCCACACCCCCTTACATCACCGGAAGTGTGTCATAAGGCCACACCCACCACTCAGTTAGTCTTAGTCTTAAAGGTTAGTCTTAAAGGTGCTATTTGTTAGTCTTAAAGGTGCTATTTGAACTCTTGGACTATTTTGCAGCAACAGACTAACACAGCTAATTCCTCTGAATCTAAACCCACCACTCAGGCTCCACCCCCAAAATCTCCAAGGTATTGCCAACTCAGAGCTGGCGAGCCTATCTGATGGCACATGTGGGGGAAAACAAGCAAACCACCCATGTCAGGTAAAAAGGATAGAAGTTCAACACAATTTTATCTATTTTCAGTAACTGGTTTGTTGAGAGAAAAGCAACAACAAGCACATCAGTGAAGACCTAGTACCAGAGTGCCAAAAAGGAAAGCTGTTTGGTAATAGATGAAGTACAAAATATGTAGCTATTCACATTCCAGTTACCAGGAGTGTTCCCTCTAAGCTGAGTTAGTGTGAGCTAGCTCACAGCTTTTAAGCCTCTGGCTCACATATTTTTCTCTTCACTCAGGAAGGAGGGCTCCAGAGGCAAACTAACTGATGCAGTAGCCAAATCACTCGCTCACAGCTTTAATGCCAGTGGCTCACAAAGTAGAAATTTTGCTCACAAGACTCCACAGCTTATCCGCTGCCGCCGCCGGCCTTGAGGTCCACTGGCGGTGGACCTCCAAGGCCGGCGGGAGTGTGAGGAAGCCCCGCGAAGGCCCTCCCTGGCCCCAGGCAGGCAGGGGTGGGGAGAGGTGGGGAGGAAGCAACTTACCCTCCCTCTTCTCCTGCCTCCTCCTGGCTGAATGAGGGCCAGAAGCGGGGCGGCCGGAAGCAGGGGGTGGGGCTTTGTCGTGTGCCCCGCCCCCACACCTCACCCGGGGGAACTGCTATCCCCGGCGATCCCCCCCAAAATCGACCTCTGCTCCTTATTTATTTAAAATATTTCTATACTACTTTTCCACCTAAATAGGGTCCCAAAGCCTGCAAATATCAGAAAACATTTAACATTAAAACAGCATTTAAAGAACATAAAATAATTCTAGAAAAACATATACTCATAAACACACAACATCCCCTAAATCCTTTCACCATTTGCCTTGGTTCCTTCCACTCCTCGCTTCTTGCCAGCTCACCTTATCTGCCACCTCACAGCATCCGCAATACCTTTCTCCTCCCTGTCCTATATCCACTCTAGCTTCTCCCCTCCTACTCACCTCCCTATTGACCCCAGTTGCTGGGTTGTCCCCCAGTCATCCTTTGTTTTCTCTCTTTGGATAATCCTTTCTTTTTAATTGTTTGGTGTGCTTCCCCCCACCCTTTGTACCTATGCAGCCAGCCCATCTAATCTCTCAGTTTTTATAGCCCCTCTGCAACCTGCCCAATTGTCCAGTTAGCCCCCTTCCCTAACACATCCAACATTCCTTAACCAACCAGTAGTGGCTTTCTTTGTCCAGCAAACTGCCTACCCTTTTTTTGACACAAGTTTTTACATGCCTGTATTTCCCGCCTTTATCGAAATAGCTACCTTATACCTGGGTGGTCTCACTGTATGGATTTTTTTTTTAACCTACATGATGGGATCACAGTTGGGAATTAGATGTACAGTGGAATGACATCATCAATTAACATGTACGTGTAAATAAATGTACAGAGAATTCAAAAAGTTCCATTGAGTGCAGTAGCATTTACTTACAAAGAAGTGTGCATAGCATCACAATCTTTGTTACCAAAGACATAGTGTTTATCTTCTGAGCAGCAAAATACATCATTTATTTAGAAAACTTTACTTTGAGAATTTCTATGCTGTCTCTCCAGAAAACCTGCTAATTTACTTAACACATGTGTGCAAAATAACACATGTCTGAAAAAATATATATATACAGAACATGTCTCCCTGAAGCCAACTTCAATAAATGTACTTTAGCCAAATCACTTAAAATGTTTATACAAGAAATAAAATTACATCTGATCTGTGTAGATGCTTCTATGATACTGTGAAACATCTGTGACTTTGTGATCAAACAATCAAATAACCATTTTCAGTCACTCAAATTTTTATACACTCCATCATTTTTGAAGCAGTTAGTAAAAATGAATGTGGAGGAATACAATGTTTAAAATGCACTAGTGGCACTTTTTCAGTGATCTTGCAGAAAGGCTTGGTTTTGAAAAGCTCAAGCAGATGTTCTGCATGTTTCCAGCTATGTAAGTTAAAGGCTTTCTTGGAAAGTTTCAGTACTTTATGAAACATTTCAGCAAACCATATTTCTTGAAGCAATTGCCATTTCAATTACTAGTGAAAATCACTTGGTCCTTTCAAGAAAAAGGTAAAATTATTCAGCTCCCCTGCCAAGTTTTGGCATCGCAGACTTTTAACCAAAATCACATTGGATAGTTTCATGAGAAGAGTAAGCTCACAGAAGGTTCATGACTGTGGGCCAATATAGATGACCAGCACACCGTATAACTGCTTGGTGGTCATCTATATTTCAAGAGCTGTGGTATACATTTTTTTTCTACCAGGCATTCTTATATGTGGTAAAGGTGAGGTCAAAGTTAAAGTTTTCCTTGTGAGTGAGGGAACAGCTTGCACATCTCCCCCACAAGAAAATGTGCTCATCCTGCCATCCTTCTTCAAACATGTCGCCAGAGGACAAAAAGAAGAAGTGAGACTCACTGCCTTCTGCATTTAGTAGATCCTCATAATGACTGAAGTGGTTATGAGACTTTAACTGCCACCAGCACCAATGCATACAGAATCATGTGGAAGGGCTACCAAGCCAGAGGCCGAAGCCTCAACATTTTGGGGTTAGCAATAACACTGGCACGTACAATTGAAAAGACAATCAAAACCTTGCAGGCTGGGAAGGAACCGTGGAATGTTGTTCCACTCTCCACATTCCCTCTGCTCTCTCTCTTTTTCTTTTCTGCAGTGTTCAGCATTTTGGTTGTTTAAGACCTATGTTCTCTTATCTTCCCTTTTGTGTGCATGTTTTAAACGGGTACCTCCTGATCCTTTGTGCCTCACTTAAATCACACAAAGGGAAGAAGCTGTCCTACTTACAAGAACATAAAAGGATTTTTCAGTGGAAGTATTTGAGGAGGGATATGTCAAATTAAGCAAAAAGGCTATTGTTAAGCTTTTTTTGTCATTCCCTCTGGTTTAATTTAGGTACTGAAGAGAGTCTAATTTTAGTGTCTGAGCTGAGAGTATTTAGTTCACCTGCTATATCATCTCATACACTAGATACAAAAATTTTGCTCTGACAAAGTATTCCCCAAGAGTTTTGCTTCTGTAATTTAGAATAGTTTTGCAGTCAGGTTTCTTTTTTGGGGAGTGAAGGGGTTAACATTGGCTATTTCAGTGCAGTTTTCGCAACTGATGCTCAAATTGTTTTTTGTACTTTTAAAAAGCCTGTAATTCATACATCAAATATACATGGGTCAAAAAGTATATGTGATTCTAACACACCTCTTGTTTTCTGTCCCACATTCACAATTATTCATAGCTGAAACATTCATAGATGAAAAGGTGTTCTTACTATCATTTCTGAGGGGAAAGATTGATTTATAAAGCCTTTTCCCATTTGGACCCTATATGACTCCTCAGTAGTGAGAAGGACAATTCAAAGGACATTTAGAGCAAGAGGTGTCAGACTAGTAATTCATCAAAATATCTGACTATGTTTCTCTGGGATTAAATAGGGATCCTGGGTCTCCTCACAAGAATATGAACATTATCATTTATTTTGCCATATTTATTCATGATATACATAGAACTCCTATAATCAGGGCAGATTTTGTTCATATATGTTTAGATATTTATTTAGATAGTTATACCTTGCTTTTGAGCCCAAGAGGGACCCAAGCAACTTACATCGTTCTCTTCTCCTCCATTTTATATGACAACACCTACAAGAGGTAGGTTAGGCTGAGAGAGTGACTGCCCCAAGGTCACCCAGCAAACTTCCAGTTGTCTCCTTACTAATTTAGTTGTCAGGTCATATTCATATCTGTTTGTTAACTGCAATGTTCTCAACCGACTTAATGCATAAGAATGTAATATTAAATTTGCTGGATAATTCCAGGGTGTCTTGAACACTGGCCAGCCAGATGTTGCTACAAAGTTAATATGCAGAACATAATATAGTGAACCAATCTCTGTTCTTTGCCTAATACCCATTTGTAGTAGTCCATAAATTAACCAAACAGTGCATGATAACTGTTCTTCTTTTGTTGGTCTGGAATCAACCACCAATCAGTCGTTGAACCCCCAAGATCTAGAATTGTGAGAGTCAGAGAATAACATCTTTCTAGTCGCGCTTTAGCCTGAATAGCCCAGACTAGTCCAAGCTTATTGCAGGTTGGAAGCAAAGGAGGGTTGGCCATGGTTAGTATTTGTTTGTTTGTTTGTTTTATTATTTGTATTTATAGCCCACCCATCCTGCAAGCAGGTTCAGGGTGGGTAACATCATAAAAACACTACAATAAATATGATTAAAATTAAAAGTTAGAAAATGTGAACAATAATAAACATTAAAACTCAATCACACTTCTGACAGTCACTGGTGGTACGGTTCTTTAGCATATTATTTAGGTTAATTGGTGGATAGGTGACAACCACTTCAGGGAGGCCATATAGAGACGTCTGCTGCCTCAGCCAAAGGCCTGGTGGAACAGCTCCGTCTTACAGGACCTGCAGAATTGAAGAAGATCCCGCAGGGCCTAATCTCAACTAGGAGCATGTTCCACCAGGCAAGGGCCAAGGCAGAAAAAGCCCTGGCCCTGGTCAAGGCAAGACAGAAGTCCTTTGGGCCAGGGACAACCAGATGATGTTTATCCATAGAGCGTAATGCTCTTTGGGGCATATATGGGAAGAGGCAGTCCTTCAGATATGTGGGTCCCAGGCCATATAAGGCTTTGAAGGTAATTACCAGCACCTTGAAGCGAATCCAGAAGTCAACTGGCAACCAATGTAGTTGGCGGAGCACCTGCCAAATGTGAGCCCGCATAGGCATAGATGTCAGCAAGCATGCCGCCACATTTTGCACTAGCTGTAATTTCCGGGTGAGCCTCAAGGGTAAGCCTACATAATAGAGCGAGTTGCAGTAATCAAGCCTGGAAGTGACCATTGCATGGCTCACTGTAGCTAAGTCCTGGGAGACCACCAAGGAAGACCAGGGTTGCTAGGCAGAGGAAGACAATAGCAAATCATCCCCACTTATCTCTTGCCAGGAGAGGTCACCAAAAATTGGTTGCAACTAGGCAGCACATTATTACTGTTATGCACACAATCTCCAACCCATTATCATTGCAATTGTTTCATTTCTGTACCTTACCCTGCTCAGCAGAGTGGCCATGACTACACTCAGCAGTGTAAGAATACCAGAGATTCTTACAATAGCATTATAATACTTGCCGATTTGTTTTCAGTATCTTTCCTAATACCTTTGCCTTCAGCAAACTTGGCTATTACATTATTAATTTCCAATTCTCGTTTTTTCTATACAATACAGCCTGCATGTGGAAGCTGTCTGAAACTGGCTCTTTGTGATAGCTGCTCCACATGCTGAGCTTTTTTTCACACATACTGTTTAGACATTGATCACCCAGTCCCACTAGCATTTTTCTTCTCCAAATAACAATGTAAAGGAACTGGGTGGTTGGTTCACTTCACCATCTGAGATTTCCTGCTATACAGAGTCAGTTTGGTGTAGTGGTTAAGTGTACAAACTCTTAATCTGGGAGAACCAGGTTTGATTCCCCACTCCTCCACTTGCAGCTGCTGGATGACTTTGGGCAAGCCATAGTTCTGTCAGAGCTGTTCTTGAAAGAGCAGTTTATCTCAGAGCTCTCTCAGCCTCACTTACCTCACAGGGTGTCTGTTGTGGGGAGGGGGAGGGAAAGGAGTTTGTAAGCTGCTCTTACCTTCTCAAGAGTAAAGCCACAACTCCTACAGTTGGCAAACTAGTAACCAGGAAGTGAACATTTTCACAGTCTCGCCCATTAACCAGCTTTACTAGTTTGCTGTTTCCCATGGAAGTTTGTGGTGCATGAATAAAGAGTTTCAGATTCTTTAAAAACATTGTTCAAATGGAAGAATAACTATACAGAACCAGTCAGCCAATTATGCATTTACTAGAATGCAACTGGGCCGTTCTCTTTTAAAGAAAGGAAACAAAGGATTACGGCCTTTAGCAACTGCTCCAAAATACATCGATAGTGATCTGTGTGCTTCTTATTGAACATTTCAAATTCTTTATATAAAATTCAATACATTTAGACAGTGGAGAGCCTCCTACCTGCCTTGTCAAGATAAAAGTAGCTTAATTCTGCCTTTTCCCCTCTTTATGTGAAATGCAGTTAAAACAAATGATTCATATGATAGTCACCCCAGTAACAATAGATAAATCTGCACTCTGTTTCTTCCACAGTTCAGCACTGTAACTGTATAATTCAGAAGAATTTTAAATGGTTCAAGACGCAACCAGATAAGATGGAGGGAGATCTAGAACTTGATCTACCACTTACAAAAGTATTCAGTTCAGAACTATGGCAGAGGGGGTGGAACACCGTCCCTACGAGCTAAGTATCATATTTTTGAAGGCTATTCTCCCTCATTTCTGAACATGTCTGCGGTACCCTCTTTTTATTGTCCTCAAACACCCCTTGATCATTGGCTTATTTCTTCCTTTGGCTGCCAAGATTCCCTTGCAAATGAGCCAGATCTGAGTCTCCCTTATAAATGGCCTCTTTTCCCTCAATACTAGGTTCACTTCCTACTTGGAGTCCAGGCAGCTGAGAAAATAAAAAACAGAGGGGAAATGTCCAAGGGGAGTAGACTTGCAAGGGGAAAGGGAAGGGAAAAACAGTGATTAGGACATCCTTCCTACTGCTGCTTTTCCAGCGAAAATACCCCTCCAGCCTCCTGCATTTAGGATTACAAGACCAACACAGGACTGGAAACCCCACGCTAACCCTGTAATGCAATTTTGCATTCAATAAACTAATTCTGTCTCTGTCCCCTGAATTCCATGAGATTCCTTACTATCTTGCAAGTGCTTCACCACAGTTGAAGCAGCCGAAGTCTTCCCAAACACAGAAAAGGGATACTTGAAATGGTGTCGAAGTGTGAGCAATTTCAGAGTTGCTCTTGAGTGTAATCTACATATCATTAGAGTCCCATTGCAGTCTGACTACATAACGGTACTTTATCAACTCAAACCTTTCTGTTTAATCAGATGTTTTAATTATGTGCTGGCTAATTGAAAAATTCATGGTACAAGTTATGAAGGTTAAAAATACCAGAAGTTCAAAGAAAACTGAAGGAAAGCTAGGAGCTGCAATCCTAAACTAATAATGCCTCACAGTGCATGCAAATATATCCTTCTGGACTGCTAGGAGTTGTTAAAAAAATTTCCTGTTCAGGGGATACAGATGTATTTTTAGGGGTAGTGCTTTAACTACAGTTCTCCAGTTCTTGACCTGCATTTGAAGGTTGCTACTTTAATGTGATTCCTCCCACCATCATCTAGTGCCTGTTAAGATTACTGTATGTCATTGAAGTTGGAAATATCATAATTTGTTATTGCAAATGAATATATTTTTGATTGTCAGCAGGGCTTTTTTCCCTGGGGGAACATGCCAAAACAGAGTTCCGGAACCTCTTTGACAAAATACTTTTAAAAATGTTTAAAAGTTCATGAATTTTCAGTATACAGATTGAAAACTTAGTTTCCCTTTTGAGAGTTCCAGCACCTCTTCCAAAAAAGAAGAAGAAGCCCTGATTGTCAGCCTATATACTCATTTCCTAGAACTGATTGATCATAGCTATGGAAGAAACTGAATTGTTCCCCTCAAAGACATTCTGGGATGTATACCAGAATGTTCAGCTTCTATTTAAAAAAGTATAAGAAGAAAAACAAAAATATGCAGGCAACATTCTACCCAATGGCTCCTTTCAGAGAAATCTCCATTCAGTCCTGAAACTCAGAACCAAGCTACACATTACAGGCAGGCAAAGGACAACCTGTAGCCACCAACACTATTTTAGAGGACAGTTTATCCAATTTAAGAATCCTGATGAGGCCCTCAGTGACAAAATTGCATAATGCCGGGGCACCACAGACCCAATCAGGATTGGGCCCACATGGCAATTTTTAAACCGCTAAATTCTCCTCTAAAATGGCAACAGTGGCCATGGGGTAGCCTGTGCCCATCCGTAACTCATAGTTTCACTGGGAGACCCTGGACCAATCACTCTCTTTCAGTCTAACCATCCTCCTAGGGTTGTTGAAAGGATTAAAAAGATAAGGATATGGCCATGAATATCACTTTGAGCTCCTTGGAGGAAACATGAGATAAAAATGTGATTTACAGATAGAATCATAGAATCAGTTTCAGTTTATTGACCAGCACAAATCACATAAAAGCAGTAGAGGTAGATTATATATGAAATACAGGGAATTAGTCCAATATTATATTTACAAGTTAAAAATAATTAATAATTATTGTTAAAAGTCTATTATGCTACATAAAATTTCCTGGTAGATTTTGCAAGCAGCTGCGGAAAAACCTCACACTGAGAGGTGTAATCTGAGGATTAACACCTATTAGAAGTATCCTGGTAAACCTAGGGTCAGATTGGCCTGGATACCTTCTGAACAAAAGGAAAATAATCTTTGTGCAAATTTCCTGATAGAACTGGCAGTGAAGCAAAACATGTTCAGCTGTTTCAACCACACCAGCTCCACAGGGACAAACCCTCACTGACACGGAGAGCCAGTTTCGTGTAGTGGTTAAGTGCGCGGACTCTAATTTGGGAGAACCAGGTTTGATTCCCCACTCCTCCATTTGCAGCTGCTGGATGACCTTGGGCAAGCCACAGTTCTGTCAGAGGTGTTCTTGAAAAGAGCAATTTTCTGTCAGAGCTCTCTCAGCCCCACCTACCTCACAGGGTGTCTGTTGTGGGGAGGGGAAGGGACAGGAGTTTGAAGCCGCTCTGGGACTCCGAGTGAAGGGCGGTGTATAAATCCAATCTCTTCTCCTCCTTTATATCACCCCTCCACCACCACGGAGGGAAGTACATGCCATCTGGCTAGAGAGAATGTCCTTCAATGGGTTGGAGTCTCCAGTAGCGAAATATAAGCAGCTGGGGCTACAACATATCTGGAGTTCTCTGAAGCCAAAAAATTTGGTGCTTATTGATATTGTCCTTTGCTTTACAGATGCTTTCGCCTGGGCCAGACCCATTGCCAAAGGAGTCTGTGGGGAAAAGCCTAAATTTGTCATCTTGTGGCACACTGCCTTTAGACAAGAAGATTGAAAGCAATCCCAAAGAATTAAAGGTGTTAAGCCTTGAGAGATATAATTTAACTTGAGCCAGAGATTAATAAAGGCAAGGCTTACTCCGGCCTCTACTTCGATCAGACTGGATTCTAGAATCATAGAGTTGGAAGGGACCTCTAGAGTCATCTAGTCCAACCCCCTGCACCATGCAGGAAATTCACAACTACCTCCCCCACACACACACCCTCAGTGACCCCTGCTCCATGCTCAGGAGATGGCAAAAAAATCCAAAAACTTTCGGGATCCCTAGCCAAACTGGCCTGGAGAAAAATTGCTTCTCAAAGTGACAATCAGCATTTTTCACAAGAACTAAGCACTGAGGCAACCCTTCCTGCCCTCCCTCTCATGATCTTGCCTACGATCACAGAATCAGCATTGCTGCCAGATGGTCATCTAGCCTCTGTTTAAAAATGTCCAAAGAAGGAGAGCCCACCTCCAAGGAACTCTGCTTACCACTTACACTGAGTCTGTCAGAAACTTCTTCCTCATGTTTAGTCGAAAATTGTTCTGATTTAATTTCAACCCAATTGGTTCTGTTCCAACCTTCTCAGGCAACAGAAAACAACTCCATACAATCCTCATATTGAGCCCTTCAAATACTTTAAGATGGTTATCATTACCTCTCAGTTGTCTCCTCTCCAGGCTAAACATACCGAGCTCCTTCAACCTTTCCTCATAGGACTTGGTCTCCAGACCCCTCACCATCTTTGTTGCTCTCCTCTGGACACATTCCAGCTTGTCTATATCCTCCTTAAATTGTGGTGGCCAAAACTGAAAACAATACCCTAGGTGAGGTCTAACCAGAGGAGAGTAAAGTGATGCCATCACTTTGCATGATCTGGACACTATATTTCTGTTGAGACTATACTTCTGTTGATGCAGCCCAAAATCACAATTGCCTTTTAAGCAACCACATCAGGGCATTTAAAAAAAGAAAAGAAAAAGAGGTGCCGGAACTCTCAAGAGGGAAATTAAGTTTTCAGTCTGTATACTGAAAACTGATGAGTTTTTAAACATTTTAGAAATAATTTTGTCAAAGAGGTTTTGGAACTGTTCTGGTGCATTCCCCCAGAAAAAAAGCCCTGACATCACACTGCTGACTCATGTATGTGGGGGTGGCTGGCAAGAAAGGGTCATCAACTCTTTAGATCTGGCAATATGACAACAGGCAATGGGGAAGAAAGGGCTTCCACACTGAAGGAAGAATATGTGTGATTCTGCACACTGTGTGCATGGTTACCTTAACCAATGATTAGCTATAAGATATTGCCTCCCTTTAAAAAATGACAGTAAAACAAACTTTTAATAAAGTGTTTTTGAAAGGCAGCAGACTGAGGAAAAATACGGGCAAGAGTTCAGAGTGGTAATGAACTGAATATGCATCTAATTATATTGAATTTACAAGTAATAGGATGGAGCAATATTAGAAATTACATCTGAGTGAAATTTGGTGCCTCAAGGCACTGAGAGCATCTTTTCAACTTGAGAAAAAATGAATAAATGTTGTATCATTATATTCAGTTTTAAATCTCTGTCACTCCAAACCTCAACATGAACTCTAGAGGTCTAATCATTTGGGAGTGAGGCTACAGGAACTTCAATAAACATTTCACAAAGATTTTGATGCTTTCCTTTGCTCCCTCTGCCCAAGTTAAATATAATTTTGGACTGCTGACTTATAACATCAGTGGACTTTGACTTGTACAAGAAAGTCACTGAAAGTATAACATTGACCTAGAACCAAATCCAAATTAAGCCCTTCATTGTACCATTCTTCAGAAACAGGTCTAGAGATATGGGTCAGTCTTTAAAATTACAGTTGTAAGCAGAGTTGCACCCTTATAAATCCACTGAAGTCAATGGTGTAACTCTGCTTACAACTTCACTGTTAAGCACTTGACCTGACAGGGGTCCATTATCACTATACAATTGGACCTCCTTTTTTGGCGCATGTGCAGTAATGTTATAACATCATAATATTGTAAAAAAAGGTTGGAAGTATCGTGGGGAACAGCATGGTTGCCACCATTTTAAAGGTCCCTCACTCCTCCTTAGTTGCCAACTAAGAAAATGGCTGGCAATCAAACTGAATACACCAATTCATAACAGTGTTATTCAGTAATTATGAAGCATGTTAAATGTGTCATCATGTACTTTGTCAGCGACAGAACCTCCTTTTTTGTGCCTATGCAGTAGTGTTATAACATCATAACATTGTAAAAAAAAAATACACCAGGAGCTATAGGGGAATGGAAGGAGAATGAAGAAACAACACAAGTGTGTAGCGTCAAAACCTACCCACCAAAAAAATAAAAGAAAGGAAAGGAACTTCATGGACCGGGAATTGCATGGAGAAGGCTACATGAAACCTTGCTGCTTGTTTTGTCCCAATGTTATAATGTTGCTATATGTTATGTATTGGGGCTAGAACATCCCAGGGCTGTCTACCAGAGACTGGATGAGCTTGGAGCTCTAGAACAATAGCCCACCAGGACTCTGGAGGTGACCAATGAGGAATTAATGTTATGTAAATAGCCTATCATTGGGAGTTGGGTGTAGTTGGGTGTGGTGTTTGCATGCTATTTAAACAGATCTGTTGCCCTGGAGTTTTGCCTTGTTATCTGCTGAATCACTAATAAAGCTGAGCTGATCACCAAACAAGAGACAAACTAGGAACTTCAAGCACATTTTTTTGAAGGCAACCTTTAACACCTGGGACAATTACCAGAAATATTTAGCCCTCCCTTGGTCTTTTATAACTAGCTTTTTGAACCAAGAATGGTTTCAACCGGGCTGTCAATTAGAATTCACTAAAAAATGGAGGTCAGCAAACTTGTCAAGGTTTATAAATATCTCCAAACAAGGCGATTTACTAGAAAAGACTACACTTGAAAGATTACGGAAAACTAAGATACAGTGGTTCGAATACCTGCAAACCTCTCACATGCTCCACTCTCTGAAAGATCGCAAGTAATAGACCTCTTTGTTTTTATAAAAAGATTTTAATTTCTAAATCCTTCATTAAAAAGGACTAATTTCTATAATTTACAGAGCACTCCTACAGAATACAGATATATCTAAAACTTCATTCCAAACTGCATGGGAAAAAGATTTGGGCAGACAAATCTCTCAGGATCATTGAAAACAGATGTGGAATTCCTCAGTATTTACATCCAAATCTTCTTTGTTACAAATACAGTCTTTCAAGATTCTTTTTTGATGGTATCTTACCCCAGCAAAGCTTTCACATATAGTCCCACCACAATCACCTCAATGCTGGAAATGTTGTGGTTCTAAAGGCACTTTTTATCACAACTAGTAGGATTGCCCCTATATAACAGGTTTTTGGAAAAAGATCTTATTGGAAATTAGATTTTTAACAGGATATTCACTACCGAAAGATCCTGCTGTTATTCTCTTAAATTTATTGCCTAAAACTCGAATTCTAAAGAAGGATAGAGACTTGATATCAGTTCTCTTGACAGCTGCAAAGAACTTAGTAGCTTCAACTTGGAAACAGCCACATGTTCCCACGGTAAACCAATGGTATCAGAGGGTTTGGGACTATTTTATTGCTGACAAACTTGCAGATTGGATAGTTCAATATGATAATGCAATGGTCCACTTTAATTATATGGAGAAGTGGTCCACCCTCCTTGAAGTGCACATTGAAATTATACTTACTAAAACAGGTCCTGTACAGATAAATTATAATTCTTTATATATGTTTTATTGAATTCTTGAATATTTGTATAGGATTTGCATTTATATGTTCTTTACTCATTATTAATTTATGCATTGGTGGGTAATCTGCATTCAATTTGCTTTAAAGTATATATTTATATATTAGAATCTGAAAATATCACATACTTAATATTTTGCTGTTTGTATAATCATTTGCCCTGTATGTTTTATTACTATTAATGCATGCTCAGTATTCTGTTATGATATGTTGTTATAATTTATAAATAAAAAATTAAAAAACAGACCAATGAAACAAACAAATAAAAAAGACAGATACACAAATGTTTGGAGCACCAGGATCGATTGCTCCCCCGCTTTCCTTGCTTAGTGTTCTATTACTGTGCATCATGCCTTCGATGAATGTCTGTTCAGCCTATTTACATCATGTGCAAAAGAGAAAACTCCTCCTCCAAGACCTGCAGTCTTCCTCTGCGTCCAAGCATGTTTGTGTGCTCACCAATCATCTTAGGAACTCCCATCTACTCAAGAAGCCATGACTACTGGGATAACTTTGTTTTCAGGGTGTGGAGCAACTAATAGTGGACAGAGAATCTCCGAATGACCCACATGACTTTCATGGAGCTTGTATCTGTCTTGCAACCAAGGCTGAATTGACAGACTACCAAGATGCACTTCCCAGTCCCTGTGGAGCAGCGAGTTGCGGCTGCCATTTGGTATTTAGCAAACGCTACTACCTACTGTGAAGTGTGGGAACAATTTAGTATTGGACTATCCATGGTTGGCGAAATTGTCCTTGAGGTCTGTTTTGCATTGGAGGCTGAACTATATTCTAAGGTTGTCTGTCTGGATAACAAAATCGGCAAGGCACTTAAAAAATTGTGATATCATTCTGTAATAATGTAAGCATAACACAGTAACAGCCTCTAATCATGCAAAAGGCAAATTCATGTGTGGTAGAGATTAAACATTTCCTCATGGCCAATTGTTGCTCTTGGTAGTTTTGATCAAGATATGGCAAAAACAGACTACGCAGACTATCAGAACTAAGGAAAAGGAAAATTAAATAATCTCCCAAGTGACAGCCCCTGTTTTAATGTTATGTCTCTTGGTTGTTGTTTTTTTTAAAAAGGCATTTTAGCCATGCCTGTATGTGTACAGGTGCTACAAGCAAAGCCACTGTACTTTTATGATTGAATTTTAGGTCTGCCAGCTCAGGACTTGGAAATTCCTGGACATTTGGGTGGTGGAGCCTGGGAAGGGTGGGGTTTGGGGAGGGAAGGAGTAAACCACCACAATTTCACCCTCCAAAGCAGGCATTTTCTCCGGTGGAACTCATCTCTGTAACTTGGGGGTCCAGTGGTAATTCTGGGACTTCTCCGGCCACCACCAGGAGACTGGCGACCATGTCTGTTCCCAATTTATGAAGTCATGGGTAAGGCTTAGCTTTAGTGTATTGGGTACACAGAGCACCCCACCTTGACTCCATATTAAAAAGCTTTTCCTGGATAGGATTGCCATCCTCCAGGTAGTGGCTGGAGAGCTCTGTCTGTTACAACCAATGTCTAAGCAACAGTGATCAGTTAGCCTGGGGAAAATGGCTGCTTTGGAAGGTGTACTTTGTTATAGAGATGGAACATCTCGAGTATGTTGGATTCATTTTTTTAAACAGGGAGCTGTAAGAGAGCAGTCGGTGAACGGTCGTTAAGTGACTTATGTCATTAACCAGTATGCAGTGCTCAGCCCCTTAGCCTATGGGGTACCTCAAAGTTCCATCTTGTTCCCAATGCTGTTTAGCATTTACATAAAATATTTATTAAACAGAAAGATAACAGAAAGAAAAGCAGGAAAGTGGATTGAAAGAGCAATATACATTGGAGAATTACTGAGCACTGAAGAACCGGATGTCCTATAGAATCACACAAGCATTTGAGAGTGAACAAGAATAAGCAACTCAAACGATCCCTGTGGGTTCAGAAGCTGTCTCATGCTAAATGTGTCCTCCTTTGGGCTTGTCCAAGGTCAGAACTGTCAAGGCTGATCCAACTTGGTCTGTGAGAGTGGTTCCCCTGTCTCCTACCTGAGGCCCTGGAGCATGCCTCTCTGTTGATGACTTAACCAAGCT
Organism: Gekko japonicus; assembly: GCF_001447785.1. Classification (NCBI taxonomy): domain Eukaryota; kingdom Metazoa; phylum Chordata; class Lepidosauria; order Squamata; family Gekkonidae; genus Gekko; species Gekko japonicus. Next base: position 820,880 of record NW_015170898.1, on the reverse strand, counting down.
TAACCTGGGTTTGGACCAGTAAACTCACAGCAACACACCAGAATAGCACCTCATTGGAAAGAAAATTAAGAAAAGGGTTTTACAAGTGGATATTCCCAATGGATAGTTCAAGCACAGAAAAAATAACAAAACTAACTTTCCTAAATATACTTACTAAGGCCGAGTTCAGACTGGCAGTTTGGCCCAATATAGGCACGTTTCAGAAACATTTCACAAACGGATTAAAGGGCTGGTTCACACAGGCACATCTGTCAGGCATTCCCCAGACGTACTCAACCCGTCTTGTAACGCTTCCCTCCTGAGTTTAAAAAATACCGGGTGAAAGTGGTAGCAAACTCTGGAGAGCGCATTGATCCCGCTTCCCAGACGTGTGCACTCTAAAAGCCGCGCAAACAAGTTACATTGATAGTCGCCAGAGTGAGAAAAATCCGCTTACAGCTGCGCCTCCGGGCCAACAATGCGAACGCTCCCTTGTGGCTCCTCCCGGTATGCTCCCACATCAGTCGGTGCAGTGTGACCGGGAATATCTGGAACAAGTTGTTCCGGGTCTTTTTTGCCACAACTCCCTCACGCTTCAAACTGCCAGTCTGAACTCAGCCTAAGTGTTCTGCAAAGTAGGTCTTAACTTCTTAAAACTCTAGTAAACTCAGTCCAAAAAGCAGATACCAGGGATGGGGAAGGGAAATAGGGATGGAATGTGGCCTGGTTAGAATAGAGTACATTTTATTGAAAATGCAGACCATGTACCTCCTGACCAGCTTCAACCAATCACCATACTGTCTCTGACTAATCTTCTGGAAGTTAAGCATATTCCCCCCTCCCAGCTTGTTCCAGCTGAAACCAGTGAGGTAATTAATAGGCCTGAGAAAACGACCTTGGTGGAATAATGTCCATATGGGGGGAGGTGGCTGACACCTGTTGTTGGCTGGATAGAGCAGAGAAAGAATCTCTCAAGTGGAATTTACTCAGAAGATGGCTTCTCTCTTGACAAGAACCCACCCTTGGTGTTTGTTATGACTGGACAGTGTCCTCATAGAGAGAGGGGGGATGGAGGGTAGGTTGGAGGGCTGATGCTTGTCTCTTTGAGCAGCATTCAGATAACAGGAAGGGAGGGAAGAAGAAGAAGAAGAAGAGGAGGAGGAGGAGGAGGAGGAGGAGGAGGAGATTGGATTTATACCCCGCTCTTCACTACCCAAAGGAGTCTCAGAGTGATTTACAAACTCCTGTCCCTTCCCCTCCCCACAACAGACACCCTGTGAGGTAGGCGGGGCTGAGAGAGCTCTGACAGAAACACTCTTTTTCAAGAACAGCTGTGCCAGAACTATGACTTGCCCAAGGTCATCCAGTGTCAGAACCCACAGCCAACAACGAAGTACACGCATTCAGGAACGGTAATACTTTTATTGCAGAACTATAGATGCAGTAACATAAGCACTGTTAAGAATGGCGGCAGCCCCATGGGCATAATAGGATATAGGGTATTCATATGCACCCCCCCCAGAGCACTGGCCAACTAGGCACCCTCCCGCGCATGGGATAAAGCTTGGAGACCGTTAGGTAGCTAAAGCTGAGAACCAACACTCTCCCACGGCACCTAGGAAAAACCCAGACAATACAACTCCCTCCTGCACATCTGTATAGATAAGCATTTCGGCGTAAAGCAGAAAAAGCACAGAAAAGAATGCAGTAGCAATTAACCAGACACAGACCAAGCTCCCCAACCCCCATGGCAGCGTAGCTGACATCCAGCCAGGTCCAAGTGGAGGAGTGGGGAATCAAACCCAGTTCTCCCAGATTAGAGTACGCGCACTTAACCACTACACCAAACTGGCTCTCTGAACAAGTTCAGAGAGCAAGGAGACCAGGGCCCTTTCTGCACTCTCCTTTTAATCCATGTTCACCGTGGTGTCCTCCAAGCAATTCTGCACTAAAATCAAATTCAACCTTCTTTTAAATCCAGTCCCCCTCCCCAATTCTGCACTAAAATCAAGTTCAAGTTCAACCTTTTTATTCTGGGGTTTCCCCCCATTGTGCATTAGATTATCTCCCTTCAGTGGTCAGCCCGGTTGCAGTCTGCTGTTGCCCCAAGTTATTTGGATGCTGTTTTGCCATGGACTTAAATTCCCTTGACTTGAACACTGAGAAAATCCAGAGTGGCAGGCAAATGCAGAAAGGACCCAGGATTGGGAAGGCACAGGAAGCAGATTAAAGAAGTGGAGCAGAAATGTGTTGCCTGATCTAGCAGTCTTAATGCATCTGAAAAAGTTCTGAAGTAGTAACGGGGGGTGGGGTCTGGGTGGAAAGAGAGGGCTTCTGTCCAGTGATATCAGCACTGAAAGAGCAATCTTAGGGATCAGTCTGAACATTTATACCACTGAGCTTTGTCCTGTAGTGGCAGAGGAACAGTCTGGGCTGGAGAACAGAATCCGAAATGCCAGGATGCCACTTGTATCCTATTTTCCCCGAGCATTTAGTATTGGAGAGTTTCCAAAATTCCTTTTGCTTTCCAGGATCTAAGAAGCATAATAAAAATATTTACTAGATACATCAATTGACTAGGTAGCAACTGCAGGTTGGGCCATTAAAACAGCCCAGGAGCAACCTGAGTGGCCCTTAAAGAAGCCTCCCAACTATGGTTGCCAACTTCCAGGAAGGTCCTGGACATCTGCCAGAATTACAACTGGTCACCAAACTGCAAAGATCATTTCCCCTGGAGAAAATGACTGCTTAGGAGGGTGGGCTCTACAGCATTATACTCTACAGCATCCTTTCCCTTCATACCCCACTCCTAAAGCTCTACCCCCAACTCTACATTAATTTCCCAATCCAGAGATGACAATCCTACTCTCAGTTCAGACCCAGCCAGTGATAACAATGATAATGGGTGTGGGCCAACCCATTGTCTCCCTTCTGTGTTACTGTTGGTCAAGTCTAAGATGTGAGTCTCCAAACCCAATCTGGGACCTGTGTCTGTTATTGTCACTGGCTGGGTCCGATCCAGGAGATCTATGTTGCTGTCAGTGTTGCTGGGGCTTTCCTTGGCTTGCCCCTAAAGTCAAACTAAAGTCATTAGAACATAAGCAGATTCCTACGGGAACAGATCAATGGTCCATCTAAGTCGGCAACCTGTTTCCCATAGTTGCCGGCTATGTGTGGCCCTTAAAAGGCCTATAAGATGAGGATGGAGCCCCAAGCCTTCTGCTATTGTTGTTCCCCAGTATCTAGTATTCAGAGGAACTTTGCTTCAGAACATGGAGGTTCTATTTAGCCATCATGGCTAATAACCATGATGTCATTTGAAAAGACAACTTACAAGCTAACAATGTTAATAGAAGTCCAGTCATTTAATACATTCTAGGAAATACTTTCAACTAGATATCTGAATGCTGATTATCAGCCACTGCCATGTTTTGTCGTTATTCACCTTGTTTATTTATAAATTGTCTTTATTTTGAATCTTTTAAATGCAACTCTAGTTTGTGTTCAAAGAGATATAAAGAGAGAAAGGTGAACACTTGATATATTACAAATCTTTCATAGCATGAAATAACTATTGCCTATTATTCTACCTCTGACATTTTTATTTTTAAGGGAATTTCACTTGATTTGTGTTGGTGACACAGCTGATATGTTGTTTCCAGTGACCTTACATCCAAACCCAGTAGTGTGTGACATTTGATGGCCCAGATAAAAAACATTAATGGCATAAGAGGGTTTATTTTCCTGATCATAAATTAAGTTTAAATAACTCTGAATTTATTTTAAACTCCTCAGTACTTTTTACTGTCTAACCAATAAATGTATTTATTACTGGCAGCTTAACCTGGGTTTTCTTGGCAGAGCCGTTTGCACAGGTTCCTATGTACATACTCATAGCTATAGCCTGGTGCTGAGGCAACACAAAGTGATCTATGCCAAATAAAAGAGATTAATCTTTGGTGGTTAACTGAAAGCAACCTGAAACGAGAGAATATCTGCTTTCCCCTAAAGTTAATCAAGCAAAAAAGATGGAGGCTAGGAGCGGTCATCATTCAAGATACATGAAATTCATGTTCTTGGGCTAGTGTGTTGGGGTTAAAAAAGAAAACAACTTCTGTTGCACACTGGGCAAGTTTTTCTCAGAATGGATCAAGAAGGCTCAGGGTGACAGAATTTGAAGTTGCATCCACAACCCAATCTTACATACAGATACACGCACTTCCAATTTTTTGCAAAGGTATATGAGTGCAAATTTATTGTGGCCTGATCCCCTACCTTCCTTCCCATCCATGCTGTAGAAGTCAACCATTACGGTGTGATATAGTGGTGAGAGTATCAGATCACTAGGACACAGCAGAACCAAATTCAAAACCCCACTCTCTCACACACTCTGCCTAACCTACCTCACAGGATACAATGCTGTGAGGATAAAAATGTATGTCCTTATGAGTCCCTTGGAGAAAGAGGGGGGTTAAAATATACTAAAATAAATAAATTATTACATCAGTTTGTATGGCAGGAATAATGTCTATTACTCATATTTATAAAGTATATGCTTCATTCTATTTCCTGCACTTATGCCTTTAGCAGAGTACTGCTCTGCAATAGACACCAGACACTGCAGTGGTTGAATTGCTTGTATTCAAAATAAATACAGCTAGATTTATTAGTCTAAAGAACTGCCATGAAAATCCAACCCTGATTCAAAGATCACAGCAATTACATAAGAACATAAGAACATAAGAGACTAAGAGACGGGATCAGGCCAAAAGGCCAAAGGCCCCAACACTCTGTGTCACACTAATCACTCTTTGGGTGAAGAAGTACTTCCTTTTATCCGTTCTAACCCGACCGCTCTGCAGTTTCATGGAGTGCCCACGAGTTCTTGTATTGAGAGAAAGGGAGAAAAGTACCTCTTTCTCTACCTGCTCTTTCCCATGCATAATCTTATAAACCTCGATCATGTCACCCCTCAGTCGTCTTTTCTCCAAGCTAAAGAGCCCTAAGCGCTTTAACCTTTCCTCATAGGGAAAGTGTTCCAACCCTTTTATCATTCGAGTTGCCCTTTTCTGCACTTTTTCCAAAGCTATAATATCCTTTTTAAGGTGTGGTGACCAGAACTGCACACAGTATTCCAAATGAGGTCTCACCATTGATTTATATAGGGGCATTATGATATCCCCCTCATGGATCACTGCCTTGTCGTGG
>NW_015170898.1:812911-813012 GCF_001447785.1 Gekko japonicus | reverse complement strand
ACCAAAAAGACAGAGCATCACTTGCCCCAGAGCCCCTATCTATACCTTGTGGATAATAGCCACTGATGGACCTCTGCTCCATATGCTTATCTAATTCCCTT
>NW_015170898.1:801791-812692 GCF_001447785.1 Gekko japonicus | reverse complement strand
CAATCATGTCACCCCTCAGTCATCGTTTCTCCAAGTTTAAGAGCCCTAAGCACTTTAACCTTTCCTTATAGGGAAAGTGTTCCAACCGTTTTATCATTTGAGTTGCCCTTTTCTGCACTTTTTCCAAAGCTATAATATCTTTTTTAAGGTGTGGTGCCCAGAACTGCACACAGTATTCCAAATGAGGTCTCACCATTGATTTATATAGGGGCATTATTATATTGGCTGATCTGTTTTCAATACCCTTCCTAATAATCCCCAGCATAGCATTGGCCTTCTTTATTGCAGTCACACACTGTCTCGACATTTTCAGTGAGTTATCCACTACAACTCCAAGATCTCTCTCTTGCTCAGTCTCTGCCAGTTCAGACCCCATCAATGTGTATTTATATTTAGGATTTTTGGCTCCAATGTGCATCACCTTGCACTTGGCCACATTGAACCCCATTTGCCATGTTGACGCCCACTTGCCCATCCTTGACAGATCCCTTTGGAGTGCCTCACAATCCTCCCTGGTTTTCACCACCCTGAACAACTTTGTATCATCCGCAAATTTAGCCACTTCACTGCTTACTCCCATCTCCAAATCATTAATGAACAAGTTAAAAAGCAGTGGACCAAGTACTGATCCCTGCGGTACCCCACTGCTTACCACCCTCCACTGAGAAAATTGCCCATTTATACTCACTCTCTGTTTTCTATTAATTAGCCAGTTTTTGATCCATAAAAGGACTTGTCTTTCTATCCCATGATTTTTGAGCTTACTTAGGAGCCTTTGATGAGGAACTTTATCAAAAGCTTTCTGGAAGTCAAAAAACTTGATCCTGCCCTGACTTGGAAAGCCCAGGCAAGCCCGCTTTCCCCAGATCTCGGAAGCTAGGAAGGGCCGACCCCGGCAAGTATTTGGAAAGCAGGGAGACTTCCAAGGAATACCAGGGCTTGGAAGGCAGAGGCAGGCAATCAAGTCATTTCTTTGAAACATCCAAACTCCACTAGGGGTTGCCAGAAGTCACCATGACCTTCAGGCATGCAGGCAGGCACACACATGCACGCACACACGCACCCCCCCAATCCGAAGTACTTTGGACAAGTACTTTAGTCTGAGTACATTATTGTCACAAGAGACATAGTGAAAGAATAGTGTTTGTTCAAATAGCCTTGGGAGTAATCCAAGTAAAGTGGATAATCAGAAGTTCAGCAAAAAAGTGTCGTTGACAATGGTTACATAGAAATCGACACTGAATATGCAAACTGAATATGGATAACAAAGATAGGGATGTGTTAACAGTTTGAATAACATGCACATTTAATATTCTCTTTCAAGAATTCCATCATGCCTTCTTAACTTTCTGCTTTTTAAAACAAATGGAGAAAGTCTCATATTTTATCTACTCACCGAAGCTTTCAAATCGCTGGGTGGACGATGAGCTGAGGACAACAGGCTGGCTGCTCACACCAGCGCGGGGCTCGAACTAACACAGTTCAGATGTTAAGACAGTGGGATATACCCACTGTGCCACCTCTCCCCTTTCTTTTATTAAATGGAAAGTATAAATGGAAAGTATTATTATTCCTATATCTTCTAACAGCCAAATTGTTGACTTTCTTGTATACAGTTACATCAAGGAAGTTAATATTTTGTTGGTCACTAGATAAAGAAAATTGTTTAATAATAGAGGGGTCTTCCAAAATCAGGAAACAGTGATCTATATACCTGTAGTACTTCACCATATTTTCATAAAAGGAATTAACCCTCTGGTCAAAAAAGAAAGTATTCTCAAAATGATCCATAAAGAGTATTGCTACATCTGGTGCACAAGGAGAACCCATAGCCACCATGCTTTTTTGGAAATAGAACTCCTGATTGTACCTGAAATATTTATTTCCAAAAATTATGTCCAAAATGTCAAGTAAAAAATGTGTAGGGGGATGCTCCCTATCAGCCCTAGAATCCAGATAATTTTCAATGATGACATGTGCTTCTTTGAAATCCAGGTAAACAACATCAACAGCATTCCCTTGATCCAGTAAGCTCATTGCTTGATCAAAGAAGAAAATGAGGCTGGTCTGGCAGGACCTCTTGGGGACAAATCCATGCTGTCTTACTCAGATCACCAAGTTGTCCTTTAAAATCTGCTCCAGTATCTTCCCTGAGACAGAAGTCAGACTGACTGGCCTGTAGTTTCACTGGGTCATCCCTCCTCCCTTTTTTGAAAATTGGGACAACATCTGCCCTCCTCCAGTCTTGTGGCACATGTCCCATCCTCCAAGAGGTCTGGAAGATGATGGACAAAGGATCTGCAAGCTCTCTAGAAAGTTCTTTGAGCACTCTTGGGTGCATACCATCTGGCCCTCTCTGTCCATGTCAACCAGCAGCCCAGATGCTGTGACTGGCCTACTGCCATCTCTAGACGATCCTGTTCTCTTCTTCAGGGGAAAAACTGAGGCAAAATAGGCATTGACCTTTCTCCTTTCTCACTGTCCTCTGTCAGAATTACTCCATTTTCACCCAACAGTGGGCCCATCGCTTCTTTTATCTTGCATTTGATTTTCACATATCTGAAGAAGAGTTTCTTGTTGTAGCAAGCCTCCCTGGCCAGCTTTAGCTCACTGTGAGCTTTGGTCTCTCTGATAGCTGACCTACAGTGCCTCAGATATTCTTCTTCAGAGGTATTTCCTTGCCTCCATTTCTTGAACATTTCCTTTTTCTACCTTAGCACATCACACAGTTGTCTGTTCATCCACGTGATGAATACTGCTAATTGAGCAAATACTCTTGAACTGCAAACAAATCTTCAATATGAGCACACAAGGATTCACAACTGGGATACGAGGGCGATCTGGCTGTGACATCTGCCACCCCACTGATCGCCAGGGTTGATTCGGCTGATCTGGCTGGCTAGGTGGGTGTCCCCTACCTCCCTCACCGCTCCATGTGCGTCCCTCCTGAAGCTGCGCGCTCAGTGGAAGAGGACGACCATCCCAGATAGAAGGATTCACAACTGAAAACAGTTACTGCAAGCAAGTTTAAATTTGAAACGTAACATTAAGGATCACAGCATCCCTAGCTAAGGGGAAAACTCCAAAGCTGACCTTCGATGTCAAAAGAAAACTGATAGAGGTAGACATACTGGTTAGGTGGGAAAGACTGTATATGTTGACATTCCCATCCTACGGATAGCTGCTAGCCTGACCAATAATCACAGAATAAGTTGATTACAGTGATAACCTACTGACACCTCAAATTCTCCCAAAGATCCACTGAGAGTTATAAGATTACAGTCCACCAAACCCATTGTTTATATGAGACTACAATGCATCAAGAGGGTGAGGTATGTCAGTTTGTCAACAGTTTACCTCAAAATATCTGCACTGCCTTACATGATTTCCCTCTTTGCTTCTCATAAGCACTTATTAGTATGACAAACACTGATGAAAGGAGAACAGTCGACTTTGCTTTTGCCCATGAATATCCATTCTTTTGCTGTGTGCAAACAGTCTCCAAAACCCTGTCAACATGCTAGTCACTCTTGTCCAATTGTGCTCTTGCTAGGAACTCATGGAGTTGCACAGTGATTCAAGTTTCTAGGTAATTACATAATTTATTAATGGCACAAAGCTGGTCTCAAGGGTATTGTGACGCCAGAAAAGTAAGATTGATCCCCCCAGACCACAGCATCATCAGATTCATAGTGGTAATAGATTCTAAAAGACACTAACATATTGCTGTGCCAAGAAGCCTAATGAATAGAATGTTAGCGCTTCATTTTGTAGCTCAGGTGACAAGCTGTACAAAGAAATAACCAAGAAAGACAGGTAAGCCATAAGAAAATGCATGTTGGAAAAGAAAGAACAGGTGCCTTATAATTTCTTTATTTCACAGCTTCTTATTTAGGAGGGCCATTTTACAGAAACATGACAGCTTCCACTAATACAGTCCCTGGGTTTATTGTGGGCTCGTAAATGATACAGAATAATATAAACACACCACATTTGCCAGGGAATGGGCCATCTTAGCATTCATGGGATATAACATTTCATTTATGATGGGGCTAATGATTCTTTGAAAATGCCTCACATTTAATTTCAATACCAGTCTTCCCAAAAGACCTCCACAACCATAGGTCACGTTCCAGTGCACAGTTAACTCCCACTGAACCCAATGAAATTCAAGCATGCCTATCTCTGGATTCAATTGAGACTATAACTCCTTTTAAACATGTTATTAAACTCTTATTTTTCTCCTCCACTGATATTTTTTATCTGGAATTAATTGTTATTTTTATAATCATTTTTTTACAAGAGATTTCTCTCCTTCTGATGGGAAGGTTTATTTAGATAGAAGCACTGCCATTGGAAGGAGGAAACCCTGCCGACATTTTAGAAGTTACAGTCATAAGAATGATGAAAAAACAGAATAATTGATTAACCAAAGCTTCTTGAAGAGGATGATTTGATTAGGGTAATTTATAGAGATTGTATCTTGTGTCATCCTTTGTCTTTGAAAACACAGAAGGAAATGGCTTCCAAGTACATTTAGCTGCCAGGATGAGAGATGGTTCATGCTGCATGGCTGCTTACAAGGGACTGCTCAATTCTGTACCTTTTCAGCTAGTCAAATATCCAATAACTGTGCACACTCATGCCCAAGCATCACAGTTCTATGCACAGAAAACTTTTCTAACATTTGCTTATAAAAATATTTGGGGTTGTTCACTGCTCTGCTCTCTGTAGCATAAACATTTATTTAAATGGGGCTGTCTTTTCAGTAATGAAGAATGAAGGAAAAACAATGGTCTGATTTTGACAAATTAACTTGTGATTTGGAGAGTCAGTGAAGCAGGGAAGAGACATTCCTAACTATACTAATTAAATGAGCTTGCAACATTTATTTTAATGCAATGGAACCAGCCATATGAAGATGAACATTTTAATTTATTTTGCAGTGACATTATGAAAAATTTCTCTGCTACAGATTATCTACAAAAACAAATCTCATCAGCATCTAGGTTTGTGCATGAAATTTACATCCCTTGCGGAAGTCTGACCTTCCCCAGTGAAAACAAATGGAATGAGCTAAGTTAAAAAAGTTTCTGCAAAGGTTGTCTTTCCATTGATGTGATGGTTTATGTTCAAATTACCTCTGTGAAAAACACATCCATTTTTCATGGCGCAGCGTAGATGAAAAATTCCAAAACCATTCTAAGGGGAATGCAAATATACCTCATTAGTTCAAAAACATTTTTCATGAAGGACTGCTGAGTATTCTCAGGCAGATGAGGATGCGGAATGAGCCAAGAATGAGCACTGTGTGTACTAATTGTTTTTAAACTTGTTCCTTTCCTTTCTGGCAACCCAGTTACTATTGCAAGAAGGAAATTTTTTCGTGGAGAGAGAAGCAGGATCAGGGATTCTTCTAGCTGCTGCTCTGTGCCCTATTGATATTGGAAGTAACTCCACAAAGGCACAATTTTCCTTGTATGATACTATCTATTTTCATTCTTCAGGTTGCGTACTTAAATAATGCCGGGTGAGCAGCACAGAATATGAGCAGTATTAATAATAATTAAAAATATTTATTATTGATAAAACACATAACAAGCTACTACGGCTAACCAAGTAGGGCATGACCCAAGAACATTGAGTTGTACATAAATGGATTTGGTATTTATTGATTGAATTTATAGACCACTCTCCCCCCACGTGGGCTTAAGGCGGTTTACAACATTTCAATAAAATACAATCAATCAGTAAACAGTTAAAATTATTCCAATAACTATTACAGGATGACACTTAAACCAATTTCCATCCATACCCCATAGGGGGAGGGCAAAAAGGAGGAGAGAGAAATGGTGCTGCAGAGCTATGCTGAGAATCACGGGACCTGCATGTACAAAAAGCCATGTGGGATGGGAGCTGTAGTATGGAGGCTAATTAGGCAAGACTGCATGACAAATCTGGCTGTATCCAGCTCAGTATTTATACCCACGACAGTTCTTTTTTAGAAGGCATCTGTTTGAAGAAGTATTTTTAATTTAATGAGGCATTTTTGGTTGTATCTGTTTGGTTTTTAACGGTTATTCTTTTAAATACCATATTTTAAAAGCATGGGTTGCAAGTTAGGTAGAGCTTATTGTTACAAGGGTCAGGTTAGGGATGCCAGTCCCCAGGTGGGGGCAGGGGATCCCCCAATTCAGCCCCCCCCAGATATCAGCCAGCTGGCCAGTGAGGGAAGCCCCACCCCCAGCAGTCATCCACACACCCACTTGGAGAAAGAGGGGGGCCCACACACCCCTCCCCCACAAGCCACAAACTCATGGCTTGTGGGGCAGGTGCATGGGGCACCTGCTCTTTTCAAGAGGGGGCCACCTGCTCATGCCCTGCAAGCCATGAATTCATGGCTTGTGGAGCAGGCACACAGGGCACCCGCTCTTTTCAAGCAGGGGGCTTGCAGGACAGGCAAGTGCAGCGCCCACTCCCCCCCAATCATTTAAAGGGAGGGTTCTTTTAAAATGGTTGGGGGAAAGTGGGGGGTTCCTGCCCCCTCCCAGATCGCCCCCAAATCCCTCCACTGGGGAGAAGATGGGACCTGGCAACCCTTGGTTAGGTATACATTTTTATACAAATAGATAAAGGGTCGGATTCAGCAATCTATCAGCAGAAGGTGTTGACCCTGCAGATTTTTCCTGCATTAACCTCCCCTCAACAATCCCGTCTGACCCTCTGATTCCTGGGTTCAAAAGAACTGTGTGGACCAATAGCAATGTGGACTGCATTGAGGAAGATGAAGAGCAGAAGCGGACTGGAAAAATGAAAATGGCCCTGGAGGAAGTCAAACTCACTGTGCTACAAGCCAGCATTGTGTGGCCACTCAGCTCAGCTGGGCCAAAAATGGCCATAAGCTCATCCACTGCATCATCCCTCAAACTGGAAGCAGTGCAGGAGGAGACAGATGATGAGCTGGCAAAAACTGCCATGGCTGAAGAAGGGTCTGGACCAAGCAGGCTCTGAGTTGCTGGCTCTGCTTGCTCCTGGCCATCAGTGGCCCTCTAGGGCAGTGGCCCACAGGGATATGTCCCTGTAAGTTAAATAGCCAGTCCACCCCAGGGAAGATGGCAAAACCAGCCTTCTGCCTCTTGCATTGGTAAGACCGACACTTGTGGAATGGGCAAGAGGAGTGATTTCTTGCTCTTCCCTCCTCAGTACAGCTTCCCAAGCCATATGGTCCACATGGGCTCCATGACCTTGAGAATCAATCTCACCTGCCAGAAGGGACTGCTGGGGGAAGGGGAATGCAGAAAGGACCTAATGATCCTTGAGCCAACAGATGCTGGATTCAATCCAAAATATTTGAATTTTTGTTCAGATTTTCAAGCATTGACAAATGCAATTAATAATGCCTATACATTAAAATTAAAAAATATGCACTTGATAGTGAGCTATAGTAACAAAAGAGGAAAGGATAGCAAAGTGAAAGGGGGGGTGAAAGTTCAGAACCTCCATTCAGGAACAGGCTTGGAGCAGGTTTGAAAGGTCTGGCTAGTTGCTTCTCATACCCAATGTTATCAATGTCAGTGCCCAATCCTAGTAGGTAATATAAATACAAGCAGCAGACATATATAGCAACTAACCCAGCAGAAATGAATGTTCACTGTAAGCACAACTAAAACATAGGCAACTAAGGTCCCTGGTTCAATCCTAAGAACATGGGAGCTCCATGTACTTGCAGCTTTTAAAAAGGTGCTGCCTGAAGATGCCACACCCACTGTTCACCTATTGTTGCTGTCACTTATTCCTCCTTGCTTCTTTCAGGCATCTTTAAACACAGTACATCAGCTATGCAGGACTAGGGCCGATTCCACACTAATGCTTTGCCCCCCTTTCCCCACGGGTCTAATTGGCCCGATTCTATGTGCGTGTTTCTGCATTACGATCTGACCCGGGTTTTGCCTAGGTGTTCATTTCCGCATGTTGCCTTGCCCCAAATCTAGAGCCCCCTCCCCTCTCTTGTCCCTCCTTTTATTTTTTGAATGGAGGCAGGGTTGCATTGTAATACACCGCCCACTGAAACGCTGATTGGTCCCTTTAATGTTTGACCCTTGATGCCCGCGAAAAGCATCCATTGATGCAGCTGGGAAGTGGGGGGGGGGGCCGATGGGAAGTCAGTATACGAACATGAAAAAGAATGCTTAAACCTTTACACAAATGGTGAATTCCAAACAGAAATGAGAAAACAGCATATGGACATGTAAAAGGATCTTTAAATGCTGGCCGACGATGGCCCATTGTTGCATCCAGTAAACGATGGGCTATTATTGCACTGCAATGCAATGCTGGAGGGAAAAAAGCATGTGCGCACCAAGGAAGTGGGGGAGGGATGCAGATGGGAAGACAGTATATGAACATGAAAAAGAATGCTTAAACCTTTACACACGGCGAATTGCCAGAAATGAGAAAACAGCATACGGACATGTAAAAGGACATTTAAATGTGGGTCGATGATGGCTCATTGTTGCATTGCAATGCAACACGGGGAGGGAAATAATTTTTTTCCCCTGCGCACGATGAAGGGGGGGTTTGCAGGCAGGTGGGAAGGAGAGGGGGGAGGGATTGAGAGAAGCAGGAGGGCATTGAAGAGGTGTTGATAGGCGGGAATGGGAGTGAAGGGGGGGAAAGAAGCAAAGGGGCATTAAAGGGGTGGAGAGGGGACAGTGATGAATCGCAAGTTCCCCACTGAAATGCCCCAACTTCAAAATCGCAGCAAAAAGAAAAAAGAAAGAACCTGAAAATGGCAAAGATGGAAAATCCAGGGGGAAACGCCATTAGATTTGGGTCAATTGCTGACCCGGACCAACATGTGGGGAATTGATCAATTTCTGCGGATATTATCGGGGGGGAGGGGGACACCAGGGAAAGTGATTGTGTGGAATCGGCCTAGGATTTCACTAGAGTTTGGTGATGCCCAACTAAGCATAGCATGTCGTATTTAAAGGAAAGGACCACTGGGTGCTTTGGCTCATGGGTGGGGAGATATTGCAGTAGAGGCAGGGTTGCCAGCAACCTGGAGAAAAAAATGCCCTGTTCCCTTGTAAGAGATTTGCTGGGACATTATTTACCAGGTGCTGTTATTTACCTCCATGTTGTGAAAAGCTTCATCTGCCCATTTGTACATATTAAGTCTCTGGTAAAGGGAGCAACACATTTTCCCCCAGGCTGTTTGCAATGCTAAGTGGAAGAAGGAATAGCACTGAAGATGATTATGGTGGGAACCAGGAAGTGGCATTGGAGGCTGCTGTTCCCGAAAAGCCACCCCCATAAAGCCACTGCTTTATCTCACCTTATTACACAGCCATGGTTCCATGTGCAGACTATAATCACATTTATTAAAATATTTATATGCCACTTTTCCTTTGTGGATCAAGGTGGTCTACAATTCCAAGATTTAAAGCATGCAAAATATAATCCACCTCCCCTGAAAATGCAGCCTAAAGCACCAGTGAGCAAACTCAGAGCAAGTGAACAATGACTTTGGGTTGCATTCAAAGGTGCAATTACACATGGGAAACATCTGCTTACAAAAGGTCTGTTTTACACCTTGTGCTAGAGAACTGCTTGAGAAAAGTTAATCTCCATTAAAAGATGAGCGGTTTGTACAAGGGTTTGAACTGTAGATTCCTGTGTAAGTGGGAGTGTGAGAATTGCTACAGTGTCCACCTATTATAATAACTGCATTTACTTTTATGCAAAGTCTTGCAGAACACTGATTGTAGTTTTCCTTCCATTCATAGTTCTTTGGCTCCAACCCACCTGTATTCATTCTGTTGCTGATGAAGATGCCCCAGTTCAGATGGGGGCCTTTTAGTCTGCTGTCATATGGAGAGAAGTTTCCAACTGCCTGTTAAGATTACCAGTTGCCCCCTTTGGCAATGTTAGTCGGAATTTTCTTATGGAGCAACTACGTGAGATCGATGCTGGGGAAGATTTTATCAGGATGACTCAGGCAATCTATACCCAACAGAGTGCCAAAGTGAGGATTAATGAAGATTTAACAAAAGAGATAGTAATTGAGAAGGGTCAAGACAAGGATGTCTGTCATCCCTGTTTATCCTCACCCTGGAAATATTAAATAATGTGCTCAGAGAAGATAAAAAAAATTAGAGGAACAATAATATGTGGAGAAGAATACAAAGTAGAAGCTTTTGCAGATGATCTAGCTTTTATTTTAGAAGATCCCAGCACTTCTATAGATAGTTTGATGAAGACTGTAATGGAATTTGATGAGATGGCGGGAATGAAAGTGAATAGACAAAAGACAAAGATTATTACAAAAAATATAATCCAACATATAATAAAAGACCTGGTCAAGAAAACAGGATTCCAATCAGAACGAAGAGTGAAATATTTAGGCATTTTTTGACAAACAAATGTAGTTCATTGATGGAAGATAATTATATGAAACAACTTAAAGAAATCCAAAAAGATTTAGATAAATGAAATAATTTACAGTTGTCATTTATGGGAACAGTAGCTGTAATTAAAGTGAATATCCTTCCTAGACTTATTTTTCTCTTTCAAACTATTCCAATTTTACAGAAACAAACGTATTTCCAGGAACTGAATAAAATAACAATGAAATTTATATGGCAAGGGAAGAAACCTAAAATAAAATTGAAGGCACTACACTACAGGACTTTAAACAGAGTGCAGGCTTTGGCCTACCAGACTGGGGAACATACTATAAAGCATTTGCATTGACATGAACAATGGATAACAATTGAAGATACTAGACTGTTAAAACTTGAGGGACATGATTTAAAGCTAGGATGGCATGCCTATCTTTGGTACCAAAAAGCAGATAATCATAAATATTGTAAAAATCATCTGATAAGGAAAGCACTGCT
>NW_015170898.1:798037-801237 GCF_001447785.1 Gekko japonicus | reverse complement strand
TGAAAGAGTCAGAAATAATATATATGTGAAGATTCCAAAATGGGTCTCTCCAGTGGAAGCATTTACTCAACCTGTATTATTGAATACGAAAAAAGTAGCTAGATATGAAGATTTATTAGGAATAGGCTAATTTCCAAATAAGATAGGCTGAAGTCTAAAGAAGAATTAAAGAAACAAGATATATACTTGGATTGGTGGACAAGAGTACAGTTGAAATCTAGATATGCTAAAGATAAACTTCAGGGGTTTTATGCAGAAAAATTGGCGCTGGATAAAATCTTATGTGAAACAAATAATAATTACATGTGTATTTGTTGCAGACAAAGATGGAGGATGAGGTAATTAAAGAATGCATGATAAAATGGGCCCAAAATTTTGATCGTAATATTGATCTTGATCATTGGTTGCAAATATGGAAAACAAATGTAAAAATATCAAAATCGGTTTCCTTTAAAGAGAATTTATATAAAATGTTCTATAGATGGGATATAACACCAGAGAAATTAGCCAAAATGTACCCTGGAATGTCTGACAAATGCTGGAAATGTAAGATACAGGTGTAAAGAAGTGATGGTATATTGGAAAAGGGTCCATGAAATGTTGCAAAAAATATGTTTGATACCAATACCATTTAAACCAGAAACGTTTTTGCTTAATATTGTGCCTGATGTAAAAGACAAGAAAGCTAAGCACTTAATTATACCTATAGTTACGACAGCAAGAATTCTCTATGCTAGGCATTGGAAGAAATCAGAGATACCAACGAAAGATGAACTTTTGACAAAAAACTTTGAAACAGCAGAAATGGATATACTGACGAAGTCATTGAAAGACCAAAGTAAACAAAATGCCAAAGTAAACAAAATTGCCAAAGTAAACAAAATTGCCAAAGTAAACAAAATTGGATACCATTTTATGAATGGGTGAAAAGAAACTGTGAAAAGGAAGATCATGAATAATGGATTATAGTTACTATAAACTTAGGATAAATGTAATTTGAACTGTAAAGAATATGTACTTTTTCAGGAACCATAATAGAAGACTTCAGTGATTGGATTAATCGCTTATAGCTTTAGAAATTATATAAATGAAAGAGATATGGAAACAAAGGTTTAAGATTAAAATGGCATTGTAACAGCTATTATATAAGCTTGATGTGAAATTTTCCTTTATGTCTTATCCCCTCCCCATATCCTTCCCTTCCTAAAATGTCCTATATATTAGTGAAAATCAAATAAAAGTTTAATAATAATTAAAAAAAGATTACCAGTTGCCCCATTTTGTCTACAGCCATTGCTGGCACATCTGCTGCCCTGTTCACTGTTCTTGAAACAGTCTCTCTCTCTTTGTTCCTTAAATCAGACTGTTATGAAGATGGTGAATGGGCAACAGTGCAATGGCAGCAATTGTTTCCATTCGGAGAGGATGGGGCTTCGGAATTATTCCAGCATCTTGAACCTGTATTATCTTTCCGAGTCAGTAACTGTACAGGTAGACTGAAAATTTTGTTCATGTGATGCTTGCATTAAAAGGCTGCTATCTGAATAGAGGCATTGTTTCAAACAATATCAGGTATTGTTGGTTACATCAACAAGCCCTTTGTTGCCATAGGGATCTGGGGCAGCAGGAAATTGCTAGTTGGGGATAAAATAAATACAGTTTTTTGCCTAACTTGGAGGCAAATTGTCACTGTTAACCATTTATATAGTAATTTAAAAATGGACAGAGTGCTTTGCAATCTATCACTCAAGTTTCTATCTTGAAAACTCTCCTGGTAAGCATCTTATAGAAACAAGCCCTCAGTGAATGTGTGGAGACTTGACATTTCCTGAAGTTTTCACTGAAGGCTCCTTCAGCACAAGGGTACTGCTAGTAAAATCAGAGGGCAAAGCAAATTCCATTCTGTATTTTGCATGTGGAAACTGGAGTTCTGTTTAGGCAGGCTACAATGAGTGTGTATCTGGACATATTTCCCTTCAAAATCCCTCAAAAGATGGTTGAATTAGTAATCCTGACAGAGGTGTCTGGACTGGGACTGCTTCTGTCTTGGAAGCTGGCACAAGAGAAGACTCCCTAGGCAGATTATACATAATGTCTTTCTTCCACTGTAAGGTGTTTTTGGCAGTATTTTACCCATATGACCCATTGGCAGAAATATAATCTGAACACACAAAGCTGGTTTACACTGAATTAGACCATTGGTACACCAAGCTCAGAACTGTCTACTCAGACAGGCAGTGGCTTGCCAGTATCTCAAGCAGAGGTCTTTAACATCACATACTACTTGGTCTTCAACTAGAGATGCTGCAGACTGAACCTAGAATCTTCTGCATGCAAAGCAGGTGCTCTACCACTGAGCCACACAGCCCCTCTCTAATCTTCTGAAGATACAAACAGATGAATAGAAGAAATTCTACATTCATTGCTTCTATCTTAAATCAACTGAACATTCTATGACTACCTCAGGTATTTTCTGTAATCTAGACCACAGCAGGAGAATCTCTTATCATGCAACTTTTATTTCTACCTATTCCTTTGACTGGTTCCTTTTCAGAGGAAGTTGAATAGGAATACACAAATATAAGAATACACAAATATATAATATTTTCCTTTTCAGGCTTAAATTTAATTTATGTGACAGGCCATTTCTATCAACTGAGGGGACCCACACAGCCTCTTATAATTTGGGCGGGGGGGAGAGACCAGGTTTATTTTTAACTATAAACCTCATCAGATACCAGGTGTTCTAAAGGTAGTGAGTGTCTAGGCTTTGGGTGTGCTGCTGTGAGGTTTTGTGGTACACAAGTCAAATATGGAGGTCACTGAGGCAAGAATTGTATATTAACCATAAAGAATATTTATTTATTTACTGGTTGGTTTCCAGGAACAGGTCTCCCGATAGACAAAAGAAAAACATGGCTGAGGCACATTAATTTAGAGATTAGTTTCAATTTTCTTTAATACCTTCAAACATAAACAGGCTTTTACCGATTAGCCACTAGGTTGGATCCTAACACACACACAGGATTCCACCCATACCAGCCAGCCCTTTCCGAAGAGTCAGACTAAATGGCACAAGGTCTGCTCATTGCCAGAGACAAGCTTAATAATTGGGCGTTCCATTCTCTGTCAGAAATCGAGCTAAACCACTCTGCCACACTGCCAAGCTGAGGTACCCTTCCCTCTGCCTGCTCTTTCCC
>NW_015170898.1:794813-797919 GCF_001447785.1 Gekko japonicus | reverse complement strand
TTTCCCTGAGCCAGACCTGAGCTCTCACTGCTTTCTCCCCAAGGCAGAACTGAACTCTTTCCTGCTGTGGTTCCCTCCAACATTCCACCTCCCTCTCAAAGGTGATTGGATGCTGGAACAGCACTCCCATAGGCTCAAGTGAGTAGCTGTTTTCCTCTTCAAGGGTGGGACAGCCTTCTGTCCGTCACATCGTGCAAGCTCTATTTCTACCTATTCCTTTGACTGGTTGCATAGGAATACACAAATATAAAATACAGACTGAAAATAATTTATGTGTCCTATCTTGGCATTAATGCCAAGGGTTTTGCCTGGGTTTTGGTTCATAGAGTTTTGTAATCCAGTAGCCTGTTCCAGCACCTCAGTTATTTCTTTCCCACATACATTCTTGGCAAAATCTGTGAAAATGACAGAAGCTTAATTTGCCAACCATGGAATAAAAGGATGCAAGTTGAACTAGTGCTACTGGTTTTACTTCCAGAATACCCTCCCCTCCACAGGTTTTAAGGTGTCCAGATTCTCCTACCCTTTGGTTTCAGAGACAGTCTCTTCACAATTCTTTCTCTCCTTAGTGGCTGCCCCAGCAGATGCATCAGCCACAAATATCAGCTTCCTTTTAGAATATTTGTCCCATTCTGCCCTGATAAACTATTTCTAGCATCTGGCAGCCTAGATTTTTATAGTCATTCCAACTCACCATAATTTAGCAATGTGAAACAATGACAGTGAATTGAGAGGAATATGGAAATCAGTTCCCTCTTTTTTGAGATGCAACCCCAGTTTGCAAGAGATTAATTTTATGTAAAGTTTTACATCTCAGAGTGTGATCAGCATTTTCCCCCCTTGGTTGACTCTAAGTAAATGCATTTTTGAGTTTGGGAATTCATCATGTCTGATTAATGATGTGTATATAGAGCTTCCTGTATCATTTTCCTTCCTTTGGTCTTTCCTATTCAAGTTGTTTGCTGTACTCCAACCCTGCGGATAGATGGTTCTGCAGTGATAGATGTAAAGTTTGCATAAGACATGTAACAGCAGGACAGCCTATTATCACTGTACATTTTCCATGGCTGTGCAAACCTCTGTAGGCTATTTTATTGCTAATAGATCTGCAGAGAAACAGTCGTGATTTTACGACTCTTTTTAAAATGGAAATTCATGTTTGAGAAATACAACTGGGGGGAAACAGATGTAAACCACTTAAGCATTTGCAGAAAATTGAGATGCATATTCTTATTTACAGAGGCAAAGCACTTCCTTCTCTTCACTTTCAAAACTAAAATAAGCTATCTGTTTACCATGAGAGATGAGAAACAGTAAACTTGTGGGTTATTTTCCTTTACAAAGCACTGGACAGTGTTACTGTTTCAGTGCTTAATGATACAGGTGAAAATGGGATGACAATTTTCCCCACCCTGATTTTATTGTCTATAACACATTTATTTCTGTAAAATATGTAAGTGATATGCAAGTGGGAAATATTTCAGCATCACCATGAGTCTCAATTCACATTAGGTTATAAAAGCTAAAATTATTACCCAACACATTACAGGGTAACCTGGGTATTTAAAGCAATCTGGATATCGATTTTAATACTCAGATAGCAACAATTGCATAGCATTTAGACACAGATCACAGAATCTGCCTCTTAGCAGCCACAGAAAGCATTTTATTTGTTTAATACTTATTTTACAGCCCAATCCACTATGCTTAGATTTTGCTCATGTAAATGAGGATGTCCTGGCTAAACGGAATGGTGGATTGGAATATGCAACTATCAGTTGCAATGCAAGGGTGGTAGATTCCCTAGGGTACAGACGGGATTTGAACCAGGGCTTAATATCATACCCTTACATGTTTTCAGATGAAAATGCAGACATATTGCTCTCATACCAAGGAGCATTACTTGACAGCAATCCCTGACTCCAACCCATTCTCAGGCATCAGCATTTATACTTCTCAGTGGGTTATGCTGCTCTGCAAAACTGGCCATAACAATTTTCCTTTTAAAAACCTTTAGGTGTTTATTCTTGCAATGTATTTGTTCATTCTTATTATATAATAATATATTATAATATAATAAAGGGAAAGGGAAAGGTTTCCCTTGCTCGAAAGCCAGTCAAATCTGACTCTAGGGGCGGTGCTCATCTCCGTTTCCAAGCTGAAGAGCCAGCACTGTCTGAAGATGTTTCCATGGTCATGTGGTCGGCATGACTAAACGCCGAGGTGCACGGAATGCTGTTACCTTCCTACCATAGCAGTACCTGTTTATCTACTTGCAATTTCTTGCTTAAGAACTGCTAGGTTGGCTGGAGCTGGAACCAGAGACGGCAACTCACTCCGTCACATGACACTCAGGTCTCGAACTGCTGAGCTACTGACTTTCTGGTCTGCAGCTAAGCGTCTTAACCACTGAGGCACCATGGCTTAGAATTATATAATAGCTTCACCTAAAACACAGTCAGCAATGTTTGGTATCTGAACAGGCAATCCACACAGATATTGTATTCAGAGATCAAGGCCCTTTCTGCACCCATAGTTTGCCATGGTTTTTGAGCACATCCTATTCTTCTGTTCTGCATTCCCTCTGGCTTTCACTTCCCGTTTGTGTCAGGGCTTTTTCATGTTTCTGCATTTGTTTTACAGGAATCTGCATTCAGACCGCTTCCAGTACACTGTTGACCCGCAGCCACCAAAACTCCTTTTGCTGCGATTCTTTGTTCTCATCCACTTTTGAATTGCTAATCCTTTCTAAAGTAGAATTGTTTCTGCGGGTATTTAAGTGCTGCCCACTGCCCTCCCCTGTTTCCGCCAGTTTGGTGTAGTGGTTAAGTGTGCGGACCCTAATCTGGGAGAACCGGGTTTGATTCCCCACTTGCACCTGCTAATGTGACCTTGGGTCAGTCACAAGCTCTGGCACAGCTGTCCTTGAAAAAGAGCAGTTTGTGTCAGAGTTCTCTCAGCCCCACCTACCTCACAGGGTGTCTGTTGTGGGGAGGGGAAGGGAAAGGAGTTTGTAAGCCGCTCTGAGACTCCCTTGGGTAGTGAAGGGCGGGGTATAAATCCAATCTCTTCTTCTTCTTCTTCTTCTTCTTCTTCTTCTCTCTCT
>NW_015170898.1:791786-794661 GCF_001447785.1 Gekko japonicus | reverse complement strand
GGGGGGAGGGAGGGAGGGAGGGAGGGATTCGGTCTGCAATTAAAAGTTTTGAAAGATGTTTGCCTTTCTGTTCAGTTTAGACAAAGCAGCCAGTTAGTTTTAAAAAAATGCAGGTTTTGCTTGTAAATGCAGAATGCATACAAAATACACAAATAAACAAACTGGAGGGGGGGGGAACAGTGCAGAGGGGATGTGTGTGAATGCAAAGTCGGCCCTTAAGGCTTGACTCCTCTGATCCTTTGGGGCAAGCGGTCAGTGCAAAAAGGGCCCCTGGCAGCAAGCCAAAGCAGTCATATTCAGAAGTAAGCTCTGTTTTACTTAATGTGGCTTACTCCCAGGAAAACATTCTTTGGATTGTAGCCTTAATGTCTAGAGACTTAGGATACATCTATATGTGATGCAGGGAGACCTGTAAACAGATGCCTCAGTGTTTTAAAAGCATTTGTATTGGGGCCATGGTGAGGGAGAAGGTTATCATTTTCCATGCTGTTTTCCCAATCTGAATCCTCCCCCTACATGCATACCCAGCAGCTGTCTGCCCCATATACATCCTTGGATATCTCCGTTTTCTCCCCAGAGCACACAGCAGCTCTGACATAGAGCTCTGAGGATGGAAAAACAGCACAGAGAGAAGGGTTAAACTTCTACCCCCACACACTCTATGGTATCTGTCCAAATTCTCCTCCCTCAGGTTTTTCAGGGGGGACTGTTACTGTCCCTTTACCTTTCCCTGCTGTTATTCTGATTACAGTTTAATTAATTACTTTCTATTCCCTTCTGCTGCCATTCAGCCACATAAATCAATGGATAAGTATCAGTTCCTGTATGAGAAAAAGATTAAGTATTTTATGTTCATTTATAGCCCGCCTTAGAAGAAGGAGGAGGTGGAGGAGGTTTTATAGCCCACTCTTCACTACCCAAAGGAGTCTTGGAGCAGCTTACAATCACCTTCCCTTCCTCTCCCCACAACAGACACCCCGTGAGTTAGGTAGGGCTGAGAGAGCACTGAGAGAGCTGTGACTGACCCAAGGTCACCCAGCTGGCTTCATGTGGAGGAGCGGGAAATCAAACCCGGTTCTCCAGATTAGTGCCGCTCTTAACTGCTACACTGTATAGAAATATTGATTTCTAAAAGTCCATGCCTTCTCCTGTGATGTCATTCTGATAACAGGCTGTGCCTTATTTCCTGTTACAAGCCAAACGGTGGGCCACATGGCCTCAATAGCCATGCCATAAACCCACATTCTTCATACTTCCATGCTAGAAGCTAGACTGTAAGGCCCCACTAGGCCTTACATGAGTGTAGTCACGTAGTCCATGAGGTACCTGGAAACTAGGTCAACTGCTTGCAGGTGTGGTCTCCAAACGTCTAGCCATTCCTGTGTTGCAGCTATGGAAACCAACAATTGGACACACCTATGTCCACTCGTGATTGGCCAAATGGCCATGGCTGATCTTGACTGGAATTGGACTATAATTGTTATCTTGTGATAACCCTGTTTATCCTAGGACACGTTGCAGCACCTGGTAGAGGTTTACTACTATTGTCACAGGGCTTCAGTACCATAGTTTCCCTTATAAGACATATTAAGGGCTACCACTGATGTAAATAGCAATGTATGAAAATTCATGTTGGATGGGCCAACTAAGATGGTGGGAGAGCCATTACTATTTGTTACAACTTTAAAGACAGTACACTTGCATGAAAAATCTTTGGTCTGATTACTGTATAACATGAGCTTTACTGAGCCTTTGTGAAATGAGAAATCCACAGCCCTAAAAGAAGGGACAGATTTTTTCCAACAGCTGTCCAATACTTCCATCAACATGGAGAGGAAATAGATTTAAAAGGCCTGGAAAATCAGCTGTACATTTAAAGCCCAGTAATGACAATTTCCAATCTCCAGTTGTTAAATTTGGAATTGGTTTCTGGTTTTCTATGAGGTTTTCAAACAAACATCTGGCAGCATTTTTGCACTCACCCAAATGGAGGCACTGGCAGTTGAGCTATTGAAGCAGTTCAACTATATAGGCAGATATTTTGTTCAAAATAAATCCATTTGCATGGTTGGCATTCTAAGAACATGTTAACATAATGACTTGAATTAAACAAGCATCATTTCAGGAAAAATAAATTTCAAAACTATTAAAAACTCTTCTGATCCAACTGCTAAGTGATTAATGTTTCTTGACATTCAAGACCCACCAATAAATATAATCAAGTGAATCCTGCCCAAGGTCTCATAGAACAAATATCTTTTCTCTTCCCATTCAGCCATGTGGAAGAGTTGATATCTTAAAACCTACAGTGAAATTAAGCAATTTCTCCCAACAGACTTGTTACTGCCAATTGACAACGCTGCATCGACAATAACAGCAACTCTCTTGTTACTCAAAGAATAGCACTGAAATTGATTGGGTAGAGATCTTTTGGCATCTGTAAATGCCAAACATTGAAACAATAACAGAAAAAAGGAAAATCAATCTGAGGCTAGAAAAAGTATCATCTCCTGGCTTCCTTTGCATGCTAAAGAGTGATGACAGAACTACACATTTTATTAAATACATATTTGATTGTCCTATCCTAAAACTGGACACAATGTATCATGTCATGCTAAAGAAGGAGGAAGTGAACTGTTTCCAAACAATAAACAGCTCAGAGATAAATAGAAATGGAGTAAAGTTTACTTGACTAAAGGATAGGATCCAAACTAAATTTTACACAGGAGATTACCAACAGTATTTTACTTTAATGAAAAATTGCCACAGAAGACTGCAATCAAGATCAGGAGATCCTTAGGAAGGGCAAGACTGCTCATCCTTTTTTCTTGTGGCTATTTGCTAAAATTTCTGCCCCTTAAGCTGGTTTTCTTCC
>NW_015170898.1:783716-791728 GCF_001447785.1 Gekko japonicus | reverse complement strand
GTCTATGATCAGGAGGGGAAAGGGCCTGGTATGTCCCTGCCACTGCTCTTCCACTCCTGACTTTATCTTCCTGCAATCACTTTTCATTTTTTAAAAATCACTGGTCTTCTATTCATCTGTTCTGTGTAATGCTTACTTTGGTCTATGGCACTATTTGCCAAAACTAACTTAGATTGCTTGAATGCAATTTTTGACTATCCATAAGTATGATTGTTCCACTGAGATACTTTCTTTGTCTAGACATCAGTTACAAAAAGCTACAGTTGCAAGCTAGGTGCTTTTACATTCTAAATTAATCGCTAACTAGAAATAAGGCCCATTGTGGAAATATTTATTTATTTATTATTTGTATTTATGCCCCGCCCTCCCTGCGGACAGGCACAGGGCGGCTTACAGTGGTCGGTACAATGTACCTGGTCTACATAAAATTTTTAAAACAGTTTAAAACAATTAAAACATTCATGGCCTCGGTCACACAGAGGATTTGCCGCGGAAGAGGCACGAATGTTGGGCGGAGTATACGGGCACAATCACAAGGACACATCTGGCAAGCGTAGCACACCCATCACCAACCTGTAGCATCCGCCTGAAGATCCGGAGTTAAAAAATACCCGGGAAAGCCTACTAGCAAACGGTTTGCTACGGGCCGTCGATGGAATACCTACGTGTGATCGCTCAAGCGCACTCCTCTTGCTGTGTTGACACCCACTGGAAACATGCACCGACAAACAAAACCCCAATTTGCCACCGTGGCATCTGATCACGTTCTGGCATGATAAATTGCGCCGTGCGAAAAGCCACACCTCCCCCCCCCCGCATTATCTGGCCCGTGTGACTGGGGCCCATAACATTTAAAGTGTTCACAGTACTTCTAAGGACATTCATGACACATGTAAGCAAAGGCTGCCAGATGCATCTTCTTTACTGGATCCGGAATCTGATGTAAGCCTGTTCTACATCAGAATGTGCATCCAAGTGTTGATGCTATCTACCCACACTACATTGTTTTCAATGAAATAGAATTAAAAATGCATCCTTATTCACATGCATCTGTACCTTAGGTACGTCATTGTTTGCCTGGTTTGTCCATTTCTCTCCTTTCAACTACTCTGGGAGAAAGTTATCCTTCCTAAATGGCAACTAGTCAACAAACTGTGGTTTGTGATTTCAAACAGCAAGACAAACAACAATTCATACAAAAGGTGATTAACAAACCAGCTACAAACCCTGTCTTGAAATGTGAGTTTGAAAGTCCATTTTTGGATCAATGAAAAACAACAGCAACTTTTTTTTAGACCGAGTATATTTAGAGGTCAGAACTAACTGGGATTTATTCAAACCATGGTTTATCATCATGACCAAATACAGTCATAATTACACATAAATATTTTTTAAAAAAGTGGATCAACAGAGCAGTTTTTCTTCTCCTTCAGAACTTTTATTTTGATGATAGATTTTGAAAGTCTTGAACAGGGTTAGCATTTGCATGAATAATTTAATGTGTGCATGGTCAGATACATCTGACAGCAATTCCCAGGCTCATGGTATTTCAAAATGTATTACTGCTAAGAAGCAAATTATTGCCACCTGTATACTGGTTCATATTTCGTCCAAGCAAGTAGTTTGTCTGAGAATGGTCACACATGTTGGCCATACGTTGATGCTTGCACACTGTTATGTGTCATCTGGTTTGTCCTAATAAAAGGTATTATGTAGATTGTGTTCTGGTTGTGGTTTTTTTTTTCAATATTACGTTTGGACTGGCATGGTTTACAATTTAAACACTGTAGCAAAATAAAAACAAATCTTTAAAAACAAGCCAATTGGAATAAACAACATACAAACTATCCATAAAACAGAAGTAGACCATTAACAAAGCTGGTAAAATAGCCCCCAACTTAAAAAAAAACAAAAACCCTGGGTAAAAAGATGTGCTTTGATCTGCTGCCTATAAATAGTAAAGTAGGCACTAGGTGAGCCTGAAAGGGAGGGCATTCCAGAGCAGAGGTGCTACCACAGACAATGTCTGTCTCTAGTCATCATCTGCCTCACCGCTGAAAGAAAGGGCACAGAGAGAAGGGCCTGAGAGGCAGATCTTAACTGGTGGGCTGGGTAGTATGGGAGGAGACAGTCCTTTAAAGTAATCCAATGATCTCACCAGAAAACAAGCATGGAAGGAGTGGAGCTTGTGAGGTGAAGCACCATCCTTGCCTCACCTCAAGGGTTAATGTGTATATAACTGGCCTGGCTCTTTCTGGCAGGTGTTGTTAACTATGGGCTTCAGCCTACCTGGCACCTTCTCAGTCCAAGGCCAGAGGCATTAGCGTCTCATGATAATGTGTTCTTAGAGTTCGGAGGGGGGAGATCAGGAACAATGATATAAGATTCTGGAGAATTCTCCTGAAGGCATGTTAGGATTGGATGTCACCATCACCTGACTTGAGGGGTCACCCCCTCAAGGGTTAGGGTTTCTTTTCTGAGACTTCAAGGATAGAGGCTTGAATCTATGCTTGGCAAATTGCTGAAATTGTAGTCTACGCTAATTTGAGGCTTTGCAGCTAGATTTAAGTTTTGTACCACCTAACAGAGTTCTAAGAAGTGTTAGATAAATAAAAGCTGGCGTTACCATTTTGCATTCTGCGTGACTTTTGGCTATTGCTGACTATACAGGCTTTGCAGCTAGATTTAAGTTTTGTACGAGTTCTAAGAAGTGTTAGATAGATAAAAGCTGGCTTTACCATTTTGTGTTCTGTGTGACTTTTGGCAATTGCTGACTATATTCATATTAACTTGTCTATTCTTTCAATAAACTTTATAATTTTTTTAATAACATCAGTCTGGTTACTTGTGTGCTCTTTCTTTTTTTTTTCTTTCCCTGGGAACTTACGGGCTCAGCCTGTTTGGCTCCTTGACAGAACTATTTAGTGGTCAGTTTTGCTTCTGAAACTCACCATCTACCAAGCTGATTCCATACCTGCTGGGGAAAACTTACAGTACCCTTAGGCCTCCCCCCCCCCAGTAGGGCCAAAACCCAACTACAGGTAGGATTTATAGTGAAACAATGGGGGATAAGTTTACACAAATTTGTCTCCTCATGCTGTTATTGCAATTTAAATTGTAACCCCAGCAGCTGCACTGGACAAAATAAAATCATTTGTTAAAAAGGACCATGGCACAACACATAGTGTGTAGTTCCACTGCCAGCAATTCATGGAGGTGCCTTTACAGGAAGTTCCCATTCTCCCACTATAGGCCAATAGTCTATAGTCAAAGAGGGCAGACATCTGCCAACCTTCAGTTCTCCCAGAATTCAACTGATTTCCAGATGACAGAGATCAGTTTCCCTGGAGGAAATGTCAACTTTAGAGGGTGAACTAATCACCACTGAGTTCCCTCCCCTCCCCAAACTCTACCTTTCCCAGGCTCTACCCGCAAATGTCCAGGAATCTCCCAACTCAGAGTTGGCAACCACAGCAGAGGGTCAGTATGAATCAAACTAAAGTGCGGTGGGACTTTTTCAGTCCCAGATGCTCTAACCTGCATTATGTCTTTCCTGATTTAAAAATTGTGCAGTGATATTGCATAAATGAATTGGGAGATTTGAACTTAAGTCTCTGTATATCAACATATATTCAAATGGCCAGCCAGACTACTTGGGGGGGGGAGTCTAATCCAAATATTTTGGAAGTGAAGGACTGTGCAGTGTCCCTCTGTACCAAGCACACCAGATGGGGCAGTAGAGCTAGTAAAGAGGATAGGTCAGATTCCTCTGTATCCATCCTCTCATCTGCTCTGCCGCTGCCACTTTCTTTACTCAAGACCGCTACTCTCAGGGTCTTATTCCTTCCAGCTGCCTCCTTCTCTTCTTGATTTGCTGTCTAACCTCCACGTGGGCAAGATGTGCTCTCATTGTCTCTCTTCGTCCTAGCTTAGATAGTTAGAATGCCTATTGTTCTTTCCTATCATAGTATGGAATTCCTTAACAATGAAGAACATTAATTTTTTGTGTGGCCCTTATTTCTAAAGCAGCCTCCCCTTCTACTGTGTCAAGGTCTATCCTAATCATTAGGTGTTAAGACTATACAAATGTGACTACACTGGGTAGGCAAATCATCTCTCTTAAATGGTGTTTGCTACTTTGTGTACATCTTAAGATAGGGGGTTATGAATCAGTAAAATGTTGTACAGAAAGAAGTTCTCAGTACTTCTCACCCAATCACAGCAAGTGCCTGAGGAGGTTTTGAACATATGTTTGCTTCCCAGGGCCAAAGCAGACAATCTGAGGATACAGTCTGCCAACTTTTTAAAACTGAAAAACAGGTGTGGGAAAATGCCACTAATGACTCCCAGCTCTATCTCACGATTCCAGCAGATCCCAGGAAGGCTGTGGAAACTGTGAACAGGTTTAGAATGGCAGCTTTAGAATGGATCAGGGCTAACAAACTGAAACTTAATTATGGAAGTAATACTGGTCAGGGGAAGGTTTGACACAGAAATTGGGTATCTCCTGTTCTGTGTGAGTTTACACTTTTCCTAAAAGGTCAGGTTCATAGCTTAGGGGTACTGATGAACTTGGGCCTCCTGTTGGATAAAGAGCTGGCAGC
Organism: Gekko japonicus; assembly: GCF_001447785.1. Classification (NCBI taxonomy): domain Eukaryota; kingdom Metazoa; phylum Chordata; class Lepidosauria; order Squamata; family Gekkonidae; genus Gekko; species Gekko japonicus. The sequence goes on along the minus strand of NW_015170898.1, from coordinate 787,124 downwards.
AGTAGCCAGGTCACTTTAGCTGGTGACCCAGTTGTGGCTCTTGCTGGGCAGGAAAGATCTTGCCACTGTGGTACATGCACTGGTAACATCTAGATTGGAGTTCTTAAGGTATGCTGGCCACCTACCCCCATCCATCAACTCCAATAATCTTTGGAGGAGATGGGTGGCAACCTGAGAAAGGGTCTTCATGGTCATGATGTCGAAATTTTGGCACCCCTTCCCCAGGGAGATTTGTCTGTCTTCCTGTATAATTGTCTTCCACCAGTAGATGAAGACTTTTTAATTTCATCTGGGATCCCCCACTAACTGTTATTGGCCCTCTTCCCTCCTTGTATTATTATGTGTACTTACATGTTTCATTGAATTGTTTAAATATTTTATATTCACTTCACTTTAAATGCTATTTTAATTTGACCTTTGAAAGTTGAAACATTTGGACTTCCGGGCAATGACGCAGCACTGTGGGTGATTTGTTGGGATGCTCCCGACTATCCCCAACCTTCTTTGCTTTTTTTGGAGCCCCCCCTTTGTCCCCGCAATTGCGTTGGCTCTGCCGGACCTCTTGGAGGGAGGTCAGGTTGCAGGAGACTTGTTCAGTCCCCCCGCAAATGGTGGTGAGCGGGACGAGACCGATTTGTCTCAAAGCAGGAGCAAGGAATGGAGCAACATTGTCACCATGTTTGCTACAGCTGCGATCACCTGTTTTAAGGACTATTGGATTTACAATATAAAATGCAGTAACAAAGTAAAAAATGTGAGTACGTGTATTTTCAGCAATGAAATAGTGAAGACTTCCATTGAAACAACCCCCCATAAATATCTCCAAATTTGAGAAAGAGTAAAAGTGGCTAGGAAAAGAACGGGAGTAAAAGGTATCCGAAAAATTACAGGGGGCAAGAAACTGTATTAGTTGGAATTTATAATTAACGAGAGCAAAGGTGGCAGGATAATTGAAATAATATACTATCCTACCCTATATAGAAAATAGAAACATAGGGATTAAGGTGATGGAATGTAACTACACGGTGGAGTAAGAAAATGGCGTCAGTAGTGGAAATCGAGGAGATACCCACAGGAGAAGCTGAGGAAACTGGTGATCTGGAAAATATAGAAATCAGACAGCTTACCTGGGAGCAATTTCAAAAAATTCTGTGTGAAGAGGTCCGACAAGCGGTTGAGATAGCCTGTAAAAATCTCCTCGAAAAACCTCAGAATTTACAGGGGGAACTGGAAAATGAGGAAGAGCTTTTACAGACTCAGCGGAGTGCTGAGGAGGAACAGGATTGTTTACAAGGGAAAATATTACATGATACACCTCCTCCAACCATGGAAAAAACAGAGAGTGCTACAAGTCAAATATGTGGATTAAAAATACAACAATACACTCCTTGGTGTTAGAATCAGTAAAAGGAGCCTCTCGAGAATGGTTACATAAAGAAATGACCAAGTTGGTTAAGAAAAGAAGAAGAAGAAAAGAAGAAGAAGAAGAGATTGAATTAATACCCAAAGGTGTCTCAGAGTGGCTTACAAACTCTTTTCCCTTCCCCTCCCCACAACAGACACCCTGTGAGGTAGGTGGGGCTGAGAGAGCTCTTGACAGAAACTGCTCTTTTTCAAGAACAGCTCTTATCAGAACTACGGCTTGCCCAAGGTCATCCACCCAGGTGCAAGTGGAGGAGTGGGGAATCAAATCCGGTTCTCTCAGATTAGAGTCCATGCACTTAACCACTACACCAAATTGACTCTCAGAGGTCCCGTCCACACGAGGGGATTTGGGCCAGTTGCGGGCCAGTTCGGGGCCGGATCAAACCGGCGCGATCACACCACAATATCTGGGAAGCGTCCTGCTTCCGTGCCCGAACTGGCCCTTCCCTGCCCTAATCCGGAGCAAATTGAACCATGCGGCACAACCCCGGCCCGGATCCAAACTGCGCATGCTCCGACATGTGCAGTTCGGCCGGCTAGGCGTCTGACGTGTGTTTTCTCCCCGGCGTTTGATCGCGCTGGAGAGAAAAGGCGCCGCGGCCAGGGGATCCGTGGGATCCCGCCACGGCGCCTCAACGTTGGCGCGGCTTTTAAAAGCCGCGCCTTAAGAGGCTTTTCCCCTGCCATGTGGCAGGGGCCAGAGAAGAGCAAGGTGCTCCCCAAGAAAAATTAACAGACGCAATAGACATTTGAAAATTGACTCTGTGAAATTGAACTGGCAAATTCTGGAAATAAAACTAAACGTGTATAAAGAGAGAAGACACCTCAACATGATTGTCAAAAAAAAGGTGCTGCAGAAAACCTGGGGGGGGGAATAAGCAATATGTCCTGTGCTTTAGAATAAGTATTTTGGTTTGTGTAATAGAGGAAAGGAGGATCAGTGCATTGTAGTTTTATAAGAGGATGAAGAAAAGACAAATGATAAGTATATTTTGCTATCTCTTTCTCCTCTGTCGAATTGCTGCCTCTAATTGTTACCTTCACTTGTGTTCTTATTTTTGATTTATCTAATTTTTCTTTAATGTTTGAAAGATTGTAAAACATGATGAAATTAGCCTTAATTCGGTAATTTTAGGAATGTTGATGTAAGAGAGAATGAAGTAGGGAGCAGGGCCAGCCCCAGCTTATTTTGCACCCTAGGCGAGGATCCCTTCTAGCGCCCCCCCCCCCGTGCGCCCACCAGAGGGGACCGGGTAACCCTAAAACCACTGGTGTCAATGGGATTTGAAAGGTTTTACTCTGTTTAGGACTGCATGGTCAATCAACAGGTTGAAATTATGAGGAATATATTTTATGGCAGTTGTTCAGTATCTGAGGTGTGTGTCGGTTCAGGTTTTCAGTTATCCCACATCCACCATTCCACAACCAGCTTTAAAGGAGGATTAAACAAATTCATGGAGGACAGGTCTTTCAGCTGCTGACCATGATACCTACATGGAACCTCCAGGATGAGAGGAAGGATGCCTCTGATGTTTGAGGGTTACAATCAGTGTTACCTCTAAGGTGAGTTAGTGTGAGCTAGCTCAGTTTTGTAGCCTCCAACTCACACATTTTTGTTTCAGCTCAGGAAGGATGGCTCCAGAGCAAAATGATTTATGCAGCAGCCCAATCGCTCGCTCACAACTTTAATGTCAGTAGCTCACAAAGTAGAATTTTTGTTCACACACTCCACAGCTTAGAGGGAGCATTGGTTACAGTGGGGGTGGCGTTGCCTTCATGTCTTTCTTGTAGACTTTCTGGAAGCCCCTGTCTGGCCAATGTGGGAAACAGTTCCAGGGACCTCTGGTCTGATCCAACGAACCAGCCTCTGTTCTATGTTTTTATTGTTTAGTGTTGGAGACTCTGGTGGCCAAAGCTCACTGGTGACCAGTGTTCCCTCTAAGCTGAGTTAGTGTGAGTTCATAGTTTTTTAGCTTCCAGCTC
>NW_015170898.1:774480-783437 GCF_001447785.1 Gekko japonicus | reverse complement strand
GCCCGTGTGAGCGGAGCCAAAGTGTGGATTCAGCCAAGGGTATTAGGAGGGAGAGAAAAGGAATATGCAAGTGCCATAATTCGCTTTCTTCCTCTTTCATTTTTTTAATTTTTGTAACATCTATCCTGATGAAAAGTTCTGATGAGCTTGAAAGCTTGTGTGATGTTCTGTGTCATAATAAGAATGTATTACATGGATTTTGTTTCTTGTTCTGCCCAGGCTGGGGCTCCTGTGCCTGGCAGCAGCGAGGAAAGGCCCCTTTTCAAGAGGGGACCCGCGGGCGGGGCAGGGATGGCGGCACCGGCACCTGGGCTCCCCCCTCCCTCCCCCTCCCCCAACTTACCCGGCAAACTTGGATGGTTGGGCTGGGAGAAGAGCGAAGAGCTCAGGGCGCCAATGCCGCGCAGCCCGCTGTTCCTCCAGCAGAGTCTCTTCCCTCTCCCCCCACCTTCAGTCTCTGTGTGCATGCGTGCGTATGTGTGGTTCCGGGGGGGAGGGGCAGGAGTGTGTGTGTGTTGGGGGAAGGAGGGAGAGAGAGAGGCTGCAACTTTAATGCCAACTAGCTCACAAAGTAGAGTTTTTGCTCACAAGACTCCACAGGCAGCTTTAAGGGAGCATTGCTGGCAACCCCTTTCAACTAGATCCAACTTTTACCTAGAGCTGCTTTGATTTGATGCTGCGCTGGGGGCGGGGGGAGAGTTATGTTCTTTAAAACAAACAAACACCAGAGGAACTCTGAGGACCCGGCTGTCACCCCCCCTCCGAGGCTCCCCACCACCACCAGCCCCTCGAAGGGGTGGGCGGAGGAGGGGAAAAAACCCAGCTGCTCTCCGTTCCCCCCCCTGTGCCTGCCCTATGGGGAAACCCCCCCTGGCGGCAAATAGATCTCAAAGGGAGCCACTGCTGCCGTTGCCTGCCAGGAGGGTCGTCGCTCGGGCGGCCGAGGGGGGGACTGGCTGTGGGGCCTGGCTGGTTGGCGAGCCCGGGTGTCCCTGCCATGGCCGCTGAGGGAGGCCCAGGGATGAGAATCCAGACGGTGGGGAGGGAAGGCGGAGGCTCTGAGCACACTTCCCGATGCCAAACTTCCTCGAGTGCCTCGCCGCCGCTGGAGAGAGAGACGAGAGGCAAGGGCGCCCCCCACGCATGCCCAGACACCTGCCCGGCAGCTGACATCTAACCGAGGGGCGGCGGCGCGGTGCCTCTCCACGGCACAGCTTTTGGCGGGGCGGGTGAAGAGGCTGCGGTGGCCAGCGGGCGGCATGAGCTTTTGGCACGGGCTTTGGGGGAGAGTGTGGCTCAGTCTGGCGCCCCCATGATGGCCGCGCTCTAGGCGAGAAACTAGCTCGCCTAGTGAGCGAGCCGGCCATGGTAGGGAGTATGAGGTTACCTGAATAAAAGGTTATTGTAATTTGTTAAGCATTTGCTAAGATTCAGTGAAACTGAAATGGTAAATTCTGGAAGTTAAAATTTATGTTTATATAGAGAGAAGACATTTAAGATAAGTAAATGAAAGTGCTATTTTGGTATTTTTTCTTCTTGACTGATTGCGGCCTCACTAGTACTTTTATTTTTTATCTAGTTAAATTTTCCTTTCAATGTTCCCTCTAAGCTGTCGAGTCTTGTGAGCAGAAATTCTACTTTGTGAGCTACTGGCATTAAAATTGTGAGCAAGCAATTTGGCTACTGCATAGATTAGTTTGCTCTGTAGCCATCCTTCCTGAGCTAAGACAAAAATGTGTGAGCCGGAGGCTAAAAAAATGTGAGCTAGCTCACACTAACTCAGCTTAGAGGGAACACTGGTTGGGGTGGCTGTAAAGCACGATTAATACTAGTTAGGTAATATTAGTAGTGTTAACATAAACAATTTTTCAAGAAGACAATGTAGGATGAAATGAAACAGGGCTTGTGAAGTTACCTGAATAAAAGGTTACTGTAATTTGTTAAGTAATCGTTAATACAGGAAAATAAGTTTTATTATGGTACACCAATAGATATAATTTTTGGTAGGGATTAATTTAAAACAATATGTTTAGTGGATTGAAAAGGGACTGGCTCCTTTCTTAAAAATGTAATAATTTAAGTTCACATAGTATTTAGAAGGGATTAAGAAAAAATAAAAACAAGCAGAATGTAAATGTTAATGCTGATTGGTTAATAGAAAATGTAACTCTGACGAAATCTGTATGAAGTGGTCTGAGTATTGATGGGGTAATTCTATTTGTTTGAAATACGCGCAAAGATGTTGACTGTTGTTGTGATTGTGTTAAGATGAGAAAAAGTATCTAATTTGATTTTTTTTCTTTGTTGGATTACTGTGTTGCAAACATAATCTTTTCTGTTTTAAGTTTGAAAAAACAATAAAAAGATTATTTTTAAAAAAGTTGAAACATTCTAATGTTTTTACATTCACCACCTTTGGGACCCTGAATTGGGTGGAAAGGCAGCATACACTTTTTAAAAATAAATAAAATAAATTTCAACACCTTTTGTTTTGACAAGTAGAGGGGTATATTGATTCCCCAGTGCAACCTGATATATAACGTCAGCTTTTCAAAGCATTAGCACTCAGACCATGCTAATTGCCCATAGATCAGGAATGGCTGACTTTGCATTCAAGATCATCTGCAGGATCAGATGATAGGATGGATCCATCAGCAAAACAGCATCTCACAAACAAGGCCTTTTAAAGCAAGGTGGTTGTTGATTGTAAATGACAGAGTTTTTTGTCTGTTCTGACTTGGATGTATATTCTTCAGCCCAGCTCATCAGTTACCCTCCCTCAGTATGGCTGGAAAAAGACAAAGAGTTTCTACAGAGCAGAAGTTAAAATGCAGGACTGATTGACACCATCTGTGGTATGGAAAGGCTTAAATGAGTACTCATCAGCACTCTTCTCACCATCCCATAGGAACAAAGCTCGATGATACTAGAAATTTCAAGCAAAGTATTTAAAGCCAAAAAAAATAAAACTGGTGAAATCATTTATGTTATTAACCAGCTATCCATATTCCATTCTAGGCATCTATCGTAAAATAAATCTTGGGATCTTTAGTAGATCTTTGATAGATCTTTTCTGTGAAAACTGTTTGGACCTCTAAAAATCCATGTTCTGTGATGACAAAATTTAGTCTATGAAGCTCTTGTTGAAACTTTAGTGATTACATTGAAATACTGTGAAATAACAAAGTTTGAGTTCAGTGGCATCTTTAAGACCAAACAAAGTTTAATTCTGGGTATAAACTTTCATGTGCATGCACACTTCTTCAGATGAAACACTGTTAAACTTTTTGGTAGCCATATGCACATAATTGCTTTACTTATCTCCTTGCTTTTGGATGAAGCTTTCACTAGCTCTGTCCACACAGCAAGGTTACTCTATTTTTCATCCACTACTGTTGCAAATGCAGGTGCATGCACATTGGCAACATGGAATTTTCTGCAGATTAGGGGTTATCTTTTTAGAAAACTAATAAATGATACAGCACTAATAGTTCTATAGTGTCACAGTGCTATAGCAATTACCATTTTAAAAAGAACTCAAAAGGCCCTCCAGTGATGAAGAAGATGAAGAAGAGTTGGTTTTTATAACCCGCTTTGCTCTACCATAAGTGGCGTACAGTTGCCTTGCCTTCCTCTCCCAAAACAGTCACCTTGTGAGGCAGGTGGGGCTTGAGAGAGTTCTGAGAGAATTGTGACTGGCCCAAGGTCACCCAGCAGGCTTCATGTGGAAGAATGGGGAATCAAACCTGGCTCTCCAGATTCAAGTCTGCCGCTCTTAACCACTACACCATGCTGGTGTAGGAAAATCATGGCTACGAGAGACTGGTGGGGAAAAATGGTGCCGATGTTATGGGACTTTCAAAAAATCACATCTTATCATCCATATGGTGTGATATTGTGCTTGGACTGTGTTCTGTCCAAAAAGACTGTAGCAAAGCAGGTTTGGGAAAGATCACACAGAAGACAACCAAGACTATTAAGGGGCTGCAGCACCTTTCCTATGAGAAGGTAAAGGATGGATGAGAGCCAGTAAACTGAAACTCAGTCCAATCAAGACTGAGGTGCTATTGGTCAATGGAGAAGCAGCTCATGGATTATGGAGACAGCCTGTCCTTGAAGAGGTTGCACTCCCCCAAAGGAGCAGGTTCATATCCTGAGGGTGCTACAGTTGGGGGGGGGTCACATCTTCTCCATGGCATTTAGCTCCTTTTATCAGCTCTGGCTGGTTCACCAGCTACTGCTGTTCTTTGATAAGTGTGATCTGGCCAGTGATCAATGCTCTGATCACCTCCAAGTCAGATTACTCTAATGTGCCTTACGTGGGGCTGCCTTTGAAAATGGTTTGGAAATTTCAATTGGTCCAAAATACAGTGGCCAGCCTACTGTCAGGAGTTGGTTACCGTGGTGAGGAGTCATATCATGGAATTCAAAGTGCTGTTTTTTAATCTTTAAGGCCCTAATCAGCTTGGGGCGAGGGTACCTAAGAACAGTCTCCTCCCAAACTTTTCAGCTCACTAGTTAAGACCTGCCTGTCAACCCCTGTTCTCTGTGCACCTGCCCTCACAGGTGAGGCAGTGGGAGACTAGAGACAGGACATTTTCTGCCATGGCACCTAGCCATCCCCCTTCAGGCTCACCTGCTGCCTATTTTACTTTCTTCTTACCCAGGATTTTAATTAGGGGATGATTTTATCAGCTTTTTAACGTTCTACTGTTTTATGGATCATCTGTATGATGCTTATATCTAATGGTTTGTGTTTTTAAGGCTTGTATTTATTAATTTATTGTGTTTATATTGTTGTTTTTAATTGTAAGACCCTTTGAGAAGGACCCTGAAGAGGCAGCATAAAAATATTCTAAATAAATAAATAAAATATGAGGAAAGGCTAAAGAGCCCGGGGCCTTTCAGTGTAGAAAAAAAGATGACTAAGGGAGGAAATGATAGAATTTATACAATTGTGAATGGGATAGAGAAAGTGGATAGAAAGAACTTTCCCCCCCATCTCCCATAATACTAGCACTTGAGGGCACCCAGTAAAGTTGACACATAAAATGAAATACTTCTTTATTTAATGAGTAATTAAATTGTGGCACTCAATACCAGTGGATATAGTGATGGCCATGAGTGCAGATGGCTTTAAAAGAGGGTTAGACAGATTCATGGAGGATAGAGCCCTCAATGGCTACTAGCCATGGTGACAAAAAGGAACATCCATATACATGGTTGCCATCCTCCAGGTGGTAGCTGGAAATCTCTGGGATTACAACTGATCTCTAGGTGACCGAGATCAAATCACCTGGAGAAAATGGCTGCTTTGGAAAATGGACTCTATGGCATTATACCCCATTGAAGTCCCTCCCCTCCCCAAATCCCACCCTCCTCAGGCTCCACCCTCAAAATCTTCAGGTATTTCCCAACCCAGAGCTGGCAACCCTATAAAGTACCAAACCTCTGAATACTAATACTAGGTGGCAACATCAGTGGAAACCGATGGTGTGCCCTATTTGTTGACCCTTCAGGGTAACTGGTTGGCCACTGTATAAAACAGGCCTCTAGACTATAAAGACTGGTGGTCTGCTGTGGGAGGGTTCTTCTTATGTTTTTATGGTGTGTTTGCTGGGTGGAGCTGCTTTTGCTGGAAACTACAACTCCCAGAGGCAAATACAATATACTTTTCAGTGCTTTTTATTAGCCATTTGGTATTTGGTTAATAGCTAGGTTGTGTGGGTGGCCTTTTTTGCTGATTTGGGGCTGCGGTCACACGGAGCATTAGCCACGCTACTGAGACAGATGATAGGTGGATTTTCCGGGCACGATCACACCTCAACATCTGGGAAGTGTAGAGCTCCCACGGCGAACCCGAGGCTTCCTGCCAAAGATGCGGAGTTAAAAACTAGTACCTCCAAGGTACTAGTTTCCGGAAACCGCAGGGCAAGGGCTGGCGTCTGATCGCGTTTCTGGTGGTAGTCCGTGGCATCCGGCGCCCGCCCATGTCCCATTACAAACAGGGTTTTTTCCCCAAGTCTCCACGGGATGCGCACAAGCACCCAACAGCGCATGCACACGAAGAGGAAAGCGAAAGTTCCATTGCTCCGCAGAATCGCGCATGCCGTTGGTGAGATTGCGCCACGCCACTTCTTTGCCGTGCTGCAGGATCGTCGTGTGATCGCCACCTCACCCCTACCCACGGGACCTCGACAGGACGTGTGATCGGGCGGCCGCACGTTATTTTGCTCCGGGCCAAACTGCCACGCTCCCCCCACCCGCATTTTACGGCCCGTGTGACCGGGACCTGGGTTATGCTTTGCCTTTCCTGGGATTTTCTTCTTGTCCACTGTTATTTAATTGTTTCGTTCTCTGACACTGAGTTTTTAATTAATTTGTGATGATCTTAAATTGATTCCACATGGGGATTTTTTTTCCTCAAGGAAAAAAGGAAGCCCCTGCATTAAAGAAGAATGTCCACATGGCATCATGCTTATTTCAAGCACAATTCATGGCATTCCTTCAGTTTTCCCCTTTAACCTGGAGGGGGTAAACAAATATTTTAATCTGGCTCAAAGTGGAATCTATGGAGTGGTTGCGGTGATTGTCCATGTGGCCACTCCCTCTACAGGGAAGTGGTAGAGCTTAGCTCCACTTTCAAAACTGGCTGCCCAGCAAGCCATGCCAACAAACACAAACATTATTTACTTTAATTACTGTGGCAAATGCTGTTGATGTAAGAATATTTACATAACAATTTGTAGCATGAAAATGTGCAGACTCAATTTATTAACTTTATTTTCATGGTTCTAACACAATAAGAGCGCACCCAGAAGTACTGTGTACTTTTTTTTGGGGGGGGGGTGTCTAAATATATTTGTACCAGTGCAAACTCACCATTTTATATATTTATTTTCCTTGGAGTAAGTCAAATTGAACATACCTGAATCCAGTGCTGAGTAGGCCTGCTTAGATAAAGAGGGAGAAGGAGACACTTGAACCCAGCCCCTGGCCTGAACACAAAACTTATATTTATATAATTAATATTATATTATGTTTATATTATTGAACACAAGCTAGAATATAGCTGTGTCTATGAATGAACACATTGCTGAATTTAATAGTGGTGTTTTCCATAGCAGCATACTATGTGCATGTACCACTACCAAAGCTAAATAGTAGATAAATTTGTTTCACTGAAGCATCTTTGACATTTGAGCTAAATATACCCAATAATTAATATGATTGTACTGAAACCCTAACCAATCCCCAAACACAACGAAACCCAGGAACTCTGAAGAACTCCCAGCCTGAGATACAGTACAAAACCTGTAGGAACACTTTGTTAAATGCACAGATTTAACCCTGCTGTTTTGCTCCTAATCATTATTAATTGCCTCCAGTGGTGGACATTAATTTCCCTATTGCAGCAACATGCATCTTGAGCCTGGGCATATCCTAATATATCAAGTGGGACAGGTGATATAATTCAGCTGGTCACAGCTGGAAAGAAGACAGCCACCCACATGCAAGCAGTCTGTCAGCCTTAGTTACACGGCAGACACTACTGCAGCTTCCATAGCAACATTGCACATTCATCTCCAGGGATAACTTTACAAGAAGTATAGCCGTTTTGGTTCGTCCTATTTAATCTGTTATTGTCTTAGCAGTAATAGAACCCTTTTGTCCAGGTTTTAACTTTGAATTCTTTGGAAGCAGAATATTAAGATTTGTTTTCTACTGGATGTCAGAACTGGTTGTGCCGTTGCACCACTTGCATTAAGGCAAGTCACAGGTGCAACTCCAACTGCCAAAACAGATAATGAACAAGAAGACCTCAACTCAGGCCATTTCCACAGTATGGTCTTGCTTCTTTTTACCAGCAAGTTGAATTCCCATGTGATTCTTCGACTTTGCAGCATTTCTTCCATGGTAGGGCTTTTACTTCGTAAGTTTTTCAGAATCAGACCCACCTCATGCATTCCGCAGTTACTTTGAAGGGGTCTGTGCATGCCGCTTCTCATCATGCACTTTGTCATTAATGGAACCCTTTTTTAAAAAATTGTGCATGCACAGTAACATTATGACATTACAACGCCATTACATGTCCAAAAAGTGTTGCTTGGGAATGGGGGAAGGCTCTCTACTGAGTTGCCATTTTGATTCCCACCACTAAGTGTGCCTTCTGAGCATCCATTTAAAGGCCCACTAAAACTATGAAACCACAGCTTGGCTCCATTTTAATCCATGGACTTGATTCGCTTGTGTCCTGTGTCTCTTTAGTGTTTCTTTACTGTTAATTCTTGCCTCACAAGGTACTAGGTAGGTAGGTAGGTCGGTAGGTAGGTAGGTAAATAGATGATAGATAGATAGATAGATAGATAGATAGATAGATAGATAGATAGATGATAGATAGATAGATAGATGATAGATAGATTTCATTAAGCTTCTGTACCACCCTTCCTGCAAGTGGGCTCAGGGCAGCGCAAAACAGAATTAATAAAATCCTGTCCTTACATATAAACATGTTTTCGCATGGCAACATTCTATGCTTGCCAAAATCAGTTGGCTGCCTGAACTGCCCATCAGAAGGTGTGCGTGAGTCCCACCCACAGAGCCAGCTCCCGCCAAAACTCCAATCTGAACAGTTTACCTCAGCAGCCAAGCAGCCATTTGCCTGACCAGCCTTCTTCAGCCGACAGGAGAAGATCAGCGGAGGAGCAGCTGCGGCCGTTTGCCTGCCGACCATTCTTCAGCCCTCAGGAAAGCCTTGCAGATGGCTGTGGTTCTTTGTTTAAAATGGTCCCCCATCAGGTTTAATTGAGCTGTAGTTCCAGAGAGGGGCCTGCAGAGGTATCACTCGCTGGGTTGAATGGGGCTTCCTCATCTGCTGGCCTAGCTGCCCCAAGGCCAAAAAATGCGGGAAAACAGGGACTGTCCCAAGGCAGTCTTCGTCCCTGGGAACAGCAGGA
>NW_015170898.1:764928-774355 GCF_001447785.1 Gekko japonicus | reverse complement strand
GAAAGAGGATTGCATTTAACCCCTGTTGATTTATGTCCTGTTGGTTCATGGTGTCTGCTTACTCCTACAGTGTGTGTGTGCTCCATAACTATGTAAATAGTTAAATAAATTCTTTAATAATAATGTAATAATCTGTGTTGTGCTCTGACCACATAGTTTCCCCTGGTCTGCACAATTCCAAAGGAAGGGGGTAGCCCAGCGAAGCAAGAAAAGGCCATACCCTTGGGTTGCCAACTTTCCAGGGATCCCCCAAAGTTTGGGGATTCCATCTCCAAATAGAGAGATTCGGCCAAAGGGGTCTCACTGTCCCTCTAAAATGGCAGTGATGATTCCATGAGTGGTGGCAGCAAACTTAAGGAGTGAGATACGCTCACGGGGCGAGGGTGAGAGGCAAACAGCTGAGTTGTAAAGTGGAGCCCATTTCGTCATGGTAGGCAACCCAGCTTGATTCAGACAAAGCAAGGAAACCCTTTGCAGGCCTTTGTGAGGAACTCATTGGGGCCAGTCCTGACTAGGGTTGCCAGCTACCGGTCGGGAGATTCCTGGAGATTTTTTTGGTAGAGTCCATGGAAGCCAGGCTTTGGGGAGGGGAGAGGCCTCAACTGAACAGAATGCTATAAAGCCCACCTTCCAAAGCAGTTATTTTCTCTGGGGGGGGGAGATATGTTGTCTGGAGTTCAGTTGTGATATCTGGTGATCTTCAGGCTCCACCTGGAGGTTGGCTGCCCTAGGCATAGCAGTCAGTGCTTCAGGGCAGGGTCTGCTAGATCCAAGTTCTTGCTGTAGAGGCTGAGTGGGTGATTTTGGACCAGTCACAGACTTTCAGCCTTACCTACCTCACAGGGTTGTTGTGCAAATAAAAAGGGGGAGAGGAGAATGATGTAAGCTGTTTTGGTCCCCATTGCAGAGAAAGACTACTTTTCCTCCTGGGAAACCATTGTTGCCAATCTCCAGGTGAGGGCTGGAGATGACTCAGAATTACAACTGCTCTCCAGATGGCAGAGATCAGTTCCCCTGGAGAAAATGGTGGACTCTGTGGCAGCCAGGGCTTCAGAGCACAGAAGAGGCTGCAGGTGTGTGTGTGGGAATTGGCAAGCTGAAGAGTGAAAGGGAAATAAAGGTAGGTTGAGGATTGGCTGAGAAGGAGATAGGGTTGCCAACTCCAGGTGGGAGATTACTGGAGATTTGAGGGATGGAACATGGAGAGGATGAGGTTTGAGGAGGGGTGGGACCTCAGACAGGTACAATGCCATAGACTCCACCGTCCAAACCAACCATTCCCTCCTGGGTAACAATTGTTGCCAATCTCCGGGTGAAGGGTGGAGATCACTCAAAATTACAACTGCTCTTCAGGAAGCAGAGATCAGTTCCTCTGGTAAAAATGGTGAACTCTGTGTCATTATACCCTGCTGGGGTCACCACAGCACATTGATACTGAGTGCCCAAGACCTTGGCACTCTCCCAGAGCCTCTTTCTAGAGCTCGTTGTATTTATTTCCACAACAAGCCTTATTTCTAGTTACATATAAATACAATAAGGTAGAGGTAAAGGGGACAGTGCTCATCTCTGTTTCCAAGCCGAAGAGCCAGCACTGTCCAAAGATATTTCCGTGGTCATGTGGCCAGCATGACTAAACGCCGAGGCACACAGAACACTGTTACCTTCCCAACGAAGTGATACTTATTTATCTACTTGCAATTTCCTGCTTTTGAACTGCTAGGATGGCAGGAACTGGGGCCAGAGACGGGAGCTCACTCCATCACACGGCACTCAGGTCTCAAACTGCTGAACTACAGACCTTCCGGTCTGCAGCTCAGTGCCTTAACCTCTAAGCCACCATGGTCTCTCATAAATACAATACACAGTCTAAAATCCCAATCCGTAAAACTGAACATCTGCATGGCACTGTAATATAAATTTCTGATCTCCTCAATTTACATCAGCAAGGGGGAAAGGGGGTGAAAAGCAGTTAAAAGCTGGCTAGATGTTAAAACCACTAAGAACCATTAAAAACCAATAAAAGCCCATTGCTGTCCTGAACTGTATGCTTGGTGGAGCATCTCTGCCTTGCAGAATTGTAACAGATCCTGCCGGACCTTGATGTTATAAGCAAAGAGTTCCACCAGGGCCAAAAAGGGCCTGGCTCTGGTTGAGGACAGTTAGATACTCTTTGGGTCAGGGACTTCCAGTAGGAGTTGGTCTCCTGAGCATAATGCTCTCCAGTGGACATACTGTCAGAGGCCCAGTGAAATCACGCTTCACATGCTTTCTTGGTTGAAAGTTTTATTAGAAGATATGAGATATTTAGGGAATTACTTCTTTTGTCAGAACTGAGGTGGAAAGGTGGGAAAGATGCATATAGTTACAATCACACATTCCATTCATACATGTCAGCAATCTATTCAGACCATGAGAATTAGGGTCCACCTCTAGCTAATCAAAGATGTTTCTCCAAGGACATCTTCCCGTGTGAAACAATGTCTCGTTGGGGCCTCACTGAAGAATTACAACCAGCAATACAACAGATACATATGATCAATCAACAAGCCTGACACATACCAGGAAAGGTGATCCCATAGGTACATTGATGCCTGTCTGTTTAGGGCCTTATAGGTCAAGACCAAAACCTTGAACCTGAACCAGTAGTATTGCTGACACTTTATAGGGTGCACACTCTCCAGGTTTCCCTGTTTAATATGATGCAGTATGCAATCGATCCTGCTGACTGTAATTTGGCCAATTTGCTGGAGCATTCCCAGAACAGGTGTTTTGTCATGATGTTATAACATTGCTGTATTATAATGGGGGGGGGGATGGACTGAATTGTAACTCAGTCACTACCATGTATGTTTTAAGAAAAAATTATTGGATGTGTCATGGACAACCTGGGGAGGCCGGAGAGTTGTCAACTTCCAGGTGGCATCTGATGTTCTCCTGCCATTACAATTGATCTCCAGATGACCACGATCATATGCCCTGGATATAATGGCTGCTTTGGAGAGCAGACAAATGTCATGAGGAAGGAGAGGTGGGCCTTTGTAACACATCACCAGCTTGATTACCCAACTTCTCCTTGAAAAATTATGACCTCAGCACAACAAGCAATCATGTCCATACAGCCTGTTTTGTCATGACGTTATAACGTTGCTGTATTGTAATGGAAAACATGACATTGTAACACAATCAATATTATGTTTTTTAAAAAAAATGCCAGATGTTTCTGGGACAACCTGAGGGTGGGAGGGTGGTAGGCAGAGTGAACATGCATCACTGACAACACAAAATTGCAGTGCAGCGGGAATATAAATTCAAACATGAGAATTTCTCCCTGGAAAACTGTGAGTTAAGATCTGAAGGGGAAAAGAACTGCCAGAAAAGTTAAGAAAACGTGGGGTAAGGGGGCGCAACATTTGGATCTACTCCTGGGAAGGCAAAATTTTGTGTGGATACTTTTGCATAGTTTAAGAACACCAACATGGGGTTTTACTCTTTTGCAGAAGTGGTCTCAATGGCAGATTTTAGGGCCAAACTGTACATTACGTACAGTTGAAGGGTTCATTCTCCTTCCAATTATTTGTGGAGAAAGGCAGCCTTAGAGGATGCCATTGAGTAAAGAAAATTTCCTTCCAGTCCCTTGTCCACTCAAACCAGCTAGTCATGAGTTTGGTGTAGTGGTTAAGTGTGCGGACTCTAATCTGGGAGAACCGGGTTTGATTCACCACTCTTCCACTTGAATCTGCTGATGTGACCTTGGGTCAGTCACAAGCTCTGGCACAGCTGTCCTTGTAAAAGAGCAGTTTGTGTCAGAGTTCTCTCAGCCCCACCTACCTCACAGGGTATCTGTTGTGGGGAGGGGAAGGGAAAGGAGTTTGTAAGCCGCTCTGAGACTCCGAGTGAAGGGCGGGGTATAAATCCAATCTCCTCTCCTCCTCCTCCTCCTCTTCACACATTACAAAATTCCCATGTTCACCATGAGAACTTTGCATCACAGGTGCAGAGAGAGTTCTGTGCCCTTCAGATACAGGCAGACCCAATTCCAATCACAACCCTGGTGTATGCAGAAAAGGGGCTTCGATATAACACCCACCCACCCTCCTCCATACACAATTATTGCATTCTGAAATAGTACTGAGAAGCTGCTGTATTGGGAAATGTATGTAAGTTTCTCAATGGAGCAAATCATCATATCCTAACAGAGCTATTTCAGGACGTAAAAATTGCACTGGGAGTAGGGGGAGTCTGATGCTCCTTCTTCTTACATGCTATATTTGCAATTAGAATTGGACCTATGTGCATCTCGGAAGCACAGAACTCCCAATACACATGGGTACTAAGTAACTGTGGTGGACACAGGAACTAGTGCAACCTGTGAATTGGCTTCTCATCAGTGAGGGGAAAAAGATAAAGCAGCTCTGCTTTTCTGCTCTCAATATAGATCTCTGAAACTACTTTTCAATTTAAAAGGGAAAAGGGGGGAATATACACACGAAACAAAGCCTACTATATAATTTGGCCCAGAGATGCATGGAACTGAAATTGTAAACACAGCATTTTCATCAGTTATATTCAATAAATTACAGACAAACCTATAATTAGCAGACACATTGCATATATGGGAGCTTCCCATGTTTCAGCAGATCAAATATTCCCAAACTTCCCCACTTTTTTTGGCATAAATAACGTGCAAATGTTATTACTCATTTACTGTGTAGGATCCAAGTGTTTTCTCTCATGGAAGCACTAACTTTGTGAGGATATTGCACTTTACTAACTTTCAGAAGGTTAGTATGGTCTGGATGTGGGAACCATGTGGGAATAACAAAGTACAAGTACATCAACGCCACTCCACCCACATACAACCCTCAAAACCCCCAAGCAGAACCCCTCATTCTTCTTTTGTTTGTTCTTAAACTGTAGCCTTTATAAGTTAAAGTGCTGTGTCAATCTTTTAAAGTCTTGGGGTATGGATTTTGATATCATAAAAGTTGAGAAACAATTTTGTTTCAGTTATATGCAATCAAGTACCAGGTTTGTCCATCTCCAGTACTTTACAATCTGAACTTTGGTTTTATTATCAAAACCTGTGACCATTCTGGGAAAATCTGGTGGGCTTGTATATTTTAAAATGCAGTATTCAACACAGGAACAAAGCACATAAAATGTGAATATTAATTATTGTCTTTTCACCAAGTGAAGCTTTAAAAAAAATCCTCGCCCATCAATGTAAGGGCAATATTATCTCTTTCTTATATAAATCATGCTACTTTTTAAAAAGGATTTATATTTTGGAATTTTTGAAAAGGCCAGTACTGGTTGCTTTATTTTGCTTTAGATTACTTCTTACCAAACAGCATACATGATAGCCTGAATCCTAATTAGATTTTCAAGGTTACAGTTAGCTCTTATAGTAGATTTCCCCCCCACTGAGACAACACACTGTCAAAGCAAATTATCTGGCAACGTACAGTGGAGCTTACATTAGCAACAGCTCCTCCTTGATTTTGCTTTCCTTTCTCATAGAATCATCAACTTTAAAAGGACCTCAAGGGTAATCTAGTCTAAACTCTGCAATGGCAGTCTTCCTGAACTCAGTCCCCTCCCATCTTTCCTCATCTTACAAACATACACAGAAACAGGGTTCACAGTTTCCCTGAGCAATTGTATCAATTTGTACTTTTATATCATCTCAAGAACCTTATGATTATAAGGTAGTAATTTAAACTCATTTGCTCCACTGCTGTGAACAAGGATATGCTTCCTTATGTTCTCACCCAATGTGTTTCACTGCAACATTGTTTTTTTTCTCTTCCCACAGGGTGCAATGTTTTGAAGGAAAATAGATGTGCATACAGTATGCAAACGAGCCCTTCTATTGACACATAAGAACATAAGAGACGCCAATGTTGGATCAGGCCAAAGGCCCATCCAGTCCAACACTCTGTCACACAGTGGCCAGAAATAACAGTGCCATCAGGAGGTCTACCAGTGGGGCCAGGACATTAGAAGCCCTCCCACTGTTGACCCCCCCCAGCACCAAGAAGACAGAGCATCACTTGACCCAGAGCCCCTATCTATACCTTGTGGCTAATAGCCCCTGATGGACCTCTGCTCCATATGCTTATCTAATTCCCTTTTGAAGCCGTCCATGCTTGTAGCCATCACCACTTCCTGTGGCAGTGAATTCCATGTGTTAATCACTCTTTGGGTGCCCCTGATTTAATCCTTGTCTAGTACGTGTTTATTTTTTCTACTTTCCTCTGGCTATTATCTCCTCTCTTCTACACTCACCTCTTGCCTGTTCCATATTTGGCGTGAATAAACTCACCATTTTATTTATGTACTTCATTTATGTTTATTTATTTATTTATTTTTCAAATTTATACCCCACCCTCCCCCGTAGGGCTCAGGGCGGCTTACAAGGCAAGATACACTTGCTACAATAAAACAGCATATACCTATAACTTTTAAAAAACATATTATACAATTATTATTATGTTCCACTTTCCTCCTCCCAATGGGGACCCAAATGGGCTACATTGTTCACCTCGCCTCCAATTTATCCTCACAACAACCTTGTGAGGTAAGTTAGGCTGAGAGTGTGTGACTGGGCCAAGGTCATTACGATGGTTTCTGTACAACTACATAGGAATGGTTTTAATGTGTTCCTTTTAGCAGAGTTAACAACCAGATCCAGGGCTGTTCCTCAAGAGCAGAGGTTATGTCCCCATGGAACCCAGACCTCAGAATCTATTGCACACTTTTCCTTTTGTGTGTGTGAGCTCTATGCTAAGTTAAGAGTAAACATGAAAATCCCCTTCTTGAAATCTCTTTCAAACTAAATGTTATCAAGCTAAACTAAAATTATTTTATAAATGAAATCCCTCTGACAAAAACTGGCTGTGGTACCAATTAGAGCAGGAGAGAATGTTCCCTCTAATTTTTTCCCTACTGAGAGGAGCAGTTCACATCCTGCGAATAATATAACCACTATAATCTTAAAATGTGGAATGGGCAGTACAAGACCCTGTGCAGCTCCAGATTGCTGCTGAGTGGGGCTTCCTGTGTTAATAAGCGGAATCTGGATTTCTGGATTTCAGGCAGTCCAGTAAGAAAGCCTGAAGCCTATTGAAAACACAAGATTTTACAATCAGGATAAATTTTGAAATGCACCTGCTCTGAAGACTGTTAACTGTCAGGGGATTTCAGTGCTGATGAGATGATATCCAGGAAGTTTGCTTATGGTGATATCATGGCAACTGCAGTAAGGACAAATTAATTGAAAGGACTGAGGAAATACTGACTAGGGACCTCAAAATATGGCTGACTACTAGTGTAAATGGTGGCTTATCCTAAGTCCAGGAAAAACAGAATGCTCCTGTTTCCATCTCAGTTACAATCTTGCCAACCATGAACTTAATGTCACCCAACTTACATACAACCATACACCTAAGTACCTTGACATTACCTTGGACAGGACCTTGAGCTATAAACATTACCAGCATAGCAGTGAAAATACACACACAAAACAACATTCTCCAAAAATTATGTGGTATACCTTGGGGCATGACATAAAAAGGTATCTAACTGAATAAGGTATTGAACATTAACTCACTGTCCAATACACACTAGAACAAAATGGCATAGCTGAGAGGAAAAACTGCTCCCTGACAGAAATGTGCAGATGCATCTTACTAGAAGCGGATCTACCAGAGAAATACTGGGGAGAAGCCATCAGCACAGAAGCTTATCTACAAAACAGGCTGCCCACAAAAGCTGCCAAGAGCACGCTGTATGAACTGTGGTATGGGCAGAAACCCAGCATGAAACATCTAAGGGTATTTGGGTCCAAAGCCTTTGCCTACATCCCCAAAGAAAAGTGATTCAAATTGGATTTAAGGACTGAGCAAGGTATTTTTGTTGGATATACTTTGGGATGTAAGAGATATAGAATCCTTGATCCAAAACCACAAACCATACGAATCTGCAACGTAATCTACATAGGAAAAATTTTAAACTACAGAAAAAAATGGACACTATAGAAACCAAACTGATGGAAGAAAATAAAATGCATCAGAAGCAATGCAATCAACTACCTTGGAACCTACAGATGACACATCAGAAGAGCCCCAGGAGCCAGAAGGGGATGAGGAACCAGAGATCAAACGATCGGCTAGAGTACCACCAAGAAAACTGTCCTACCTGACCAAAATAGAGACTGCAGTGGAACCTTCAACATGGGAATACATAAAGAGAATGCCCATTGATGAGGCAGAAAGATGGAGAAATGCCACAGATGAAGGAATTAAATCTCGAGTCAAGAATAAAAAATGGACATCCACAGAACCACCTCCAAGAAGGCAGGTAGAATACAAATGGATTTTCTAAAAGTACAATTGTTAAACTCAAACAATTCTTTGCAAAGTTGAGATTTTATGAAGAAAAATGAATCTTATAAACTTGCACAATAGACCTTGAGAAGGAGTGTTGGAATATATAAGGTCTATAGTGTACCCAGTTGAAGAAAATCAGAAGAAGGCCATTATGGGACAGCTGAAGGACTGCTAGTTAGCATAACTAGATTAGGGACTTCCCACAATTTCAGATTTTGTCCTTCCTGTCTCCTCATTGGCTCTTTGGAGATTTCCTGCTCCAACTGAGCCCGCCTTCTTCATTTTTGCCTCTCAAAGCAGTTGGTTAGTTAAGTCTCTCTCCCTCTCCTCTGTCCTATTGGAGTTTATTTTTTGTTTAATAAACCGAGTTTTTTAAAACAGTTGATGCTCCATTCCTCCACATGTTTAAGCTCTGCCAACAGCTCTTACCAGTTTCAATTCTAGAAAACGTTCCACTCACTTTCAAACTTTGCTGATCTCAGGGCTCCTTAATGTATTACCAAATTAGCAGCTTCAGCACTCCTATCTATAGTGTACTGTGGGTTTGTGGGGGGGGGTTTGAATAGCATTTCACATCTTACATATTTTGTGTACACATCACCCAGACCCATTCCAGTCATCATGGTTCCCTGTGGAATTCATGTCATATATGTGTGTGTCACGTGTGTGTGTTTGGGGGGGGGGGTATGCATTCAGACATTATAGGAAGGCATAGACTCACTGGTTTTGTAAAATGTGAAACAAAGTGTCCTTTAATAGGCATTCTGGAGTTTACATTTCATCTAGCGGCTGAAGCATAATGTCTGCTTCTCCTCTTACCACTTTGCTGATTTGATACTTGAAAGGGCGTGAAGTGTTTAGGGTCAGGAACAGATTTACTAGTGGTACACAGGCTGAACAAAAACTATTTTGGATATTCTGTAGTCTCTCTGTCATAGATCTCCACCAGACATTTTCTGTTATCTAGCCAGGAAAAGTGTTTAGGTTAAACCTGCCACTGCCGCCGTATCACAAATCTCTCTGGCAACCTAATCAAG